>NC_088878.1:23110088-23171609 GCF_032884065.1 Artemia franciscana
AACTTATGAAAGGTAAACTAATTATCACATTTACATAGCCCTTCACATCTTGAAGATGAACATGCGTTATGATTCTTGTTTACAGGTCACTCTCAGGGATAGAGGAGAAATCCATGAACTACAAAACTTAAGGCCTGGACTGTAGAGGAAAAAGATCTGTAATTTCCCGTCTTTAGTCTCCTCAACGGTTGCTACGTACCAGGCAAATTGCAATCAAATCAGTAAACTCAAATAGGGAACTACGGAAAATAGCTGGCAACCCTCCCTCTGTGACATCTGATTAAAAGAGGACTAACTTAAGCTGCTCAGGGGAATTTTTGCTGTTGAATAAAAAGCTCGATTTTAAAGTAAGCACCATTTTCAAATTGAAGCTAGATTAGGCTCCCAGGCCTACTTCCGATACATTTTCATGGAAAAATAAGTAGAGTTCCCATGGGTCTAAAAGTGTTGTCAAATATACTTTCATAAGCGATTTCTATTTGTCATTACAGTCGAGATTATTTTATTTTCTGTGTTTGGGAATGAGGCAAAGGGATAGTACAACGTGTGTAAGCTTGCCATCTTGCTCGTTTCTTAATAATGTTGTCGGAAACCGGACCCATAGTAAGAAATGTAATTTGAATGAAGAAAATTCAGTTTCTTTTAACGCATAAAAGAGCCAAAGCCAAGCTGGCACACAGTAACAAGATACGGAAAGAAATCTAAAAAAAAAGAGAAAAAAAAAGGTGGCAATGGCCAGTAGCAAGAAAACAGAAGACAACAATCACTACAAATATTTCGCCGGTATAAAATTAGGCATCTTTGTGTTGTAGGAGATTGAAGTATCATACCAGAGTAAGATAAGGGCTAAAGAAATTAATTTGCTTACGTATTTGAATTCAGAATGTCTGCCAATCCTAAACTTTCTTGGTTCTAACTCCATGTTGTATTGAACTTAGAACGCCACTTAAAGCTACTTCAGACAGGAAGACCTTCTGATATTCGCCTACTGGACATGTTCCCGATCGTAAGGCGAGAGCCAGTATCATGTAACAGATATTGGTGCCAGACAGTGTTTCCACTTTAAGGATTTTCCCCTTAGAATGCAGATTTTTGAGGTCGCCTACGTGTGAGCTTTTATTCAGGAATCTGGGATTTTTACAAGTTTTTTTTACCAATAATTTCATATTTTTATGTTATTCTCCTTAACCTTTATCTTACCCTGCTAGGATAACTCAACCTGCCAAAGACACAAAAAAGTAGTAAAAGAAATAAAAAACGTTGAAATAAATGATATACGATAATCTATAGCATCATTCTGCTTATATTTTGGAATATACTTAGGTAGAATGTTCCAAAATCTCTTCTAATCTTCGTATTTTTTTTGTCATACTTGCATCTTGACTGCCGAAGCCAAAAGTGAGAAAGGGGATTTTCCAGGGGAGTTGTTCGTGGAGCGAATTTCTGGGGGAATTGGCCTGGAACCTGTTTTACGGCAGAAATAAAATCAGATAATGACTCTATGAAGAAACAAGCTATATCCAGATTCGGTTCAAAAACTAGGCAAGTTGAAACTCTGTGCAAAGATTAGCTGGACACAAAAATAAGTCGTAATCTCCCCCCAGCATCGTCACCCCGGTCCTTCAAATAACACCCTTCCCCATCCTCCCAGTGCCATTTTCTTTTTAGCAAAAAGGTTGACAAGTTACACCTTAGAACAGGAACCATGGCAAAAGTCCAAAGTTGACACCTGATCTCTCTAAAAAACCTTCCCTGTAGCTCAATTACCAACGTATTTATAAAAAGGTTGGCGTTTGGTACTTTTTTTTGTGCCGAAACTATAAAACGATTTTCAATTAATAGGATTTGCAGCAAAAAGCTGATGGGCTCCCCTATAATCCTCCCTTTCCTCCTTCCAAACAGTATTATGCGGTCACGACCCACCTTATCTGAAGTAGAATTGTGCGTTATGAAGCGTTATTTGAGGCAATAAACAGCCCCATGGCCACTTTAACAACCACTTGCTCCTCCAAGCACCAACTTAACAACGGAAAGGTTCGTGCCCCTTGTCTGAATCCTAATTATGCAAAGATGTTGGATCTCTATATGAATTGAGAACTAAATTGAACGATTGGCCCCTCTACTTCGCCTCCCCCTCCATATCCACTACTAGCTTTTAATAAAAACGTAAGCCTGTGGTTTTTCGTTTGAACCAGTCTCACACTCTGATTTTGAATAGGAGGCACAAAGCGGGCATGTTATCCTTCCAAAAGGAAATCATCACTTCCCCTCTCTCTTTCTCTATATTTCAGTTTTTTCCCGAAAATGCAGGCATGTTGCAACTTATTTGAAGCTAAATTACGTAAAGAATTTCAATCTAAATTGTTTGATATATAAAATAGGCCGGCTTTCTAACAGAAAGGTAGGCATGTTGTACCTTCCTAGAATCGGAATCAGACAAGGATTTTCAGTCTGTAGGATTTGAGAGCCAACGTGGTCCAGAAGCTTCTCCAATGCCCCAGCCAACTTCTTAGCATAAAGGTACGCATGTTTCACATTGTCTGAACTGGAATGTTTGCCGTCAGGGCTTTGGGGCAAGTACTTTGGGCTAAGGAGACAGAGGGAGGGTTGTCAGCTATTTTCCGTAGTTCCCTATTTGAGTTTACTGATTTGATTGCAATTTGCCTGGAGACTAAAGACGGGAAATTATAGATCTTTTACCTCTACAGTCCAGGCGTTAAGTTTTGTAGTTCGTGGATTTCTCCTCTATCCCTGAGAGTGACATGTAAACAAGAATCGTAACGCATGTTTTTATCTTCAAGATGTGAAGGGCTATGTAAATATGAGAATTAGTTTACCTTTCACAAGTTCCGATACATTTTACGCTAGTAAATTTGTCCTCTTCCAGGTCGTTGCGTCACGATTATAAATGAAAACTGTAATGTAATGATATAGTTTCCCAATTATTAGCAATACCCATATGGCTGTCGGTCGGTGCTAGTGTTAGACAGAAGTAAGCCGTCAACTATGTTGCAAACAAATAAAAGGCGTTGTGATTTGAGGCAAAGTAACATTGCCATAGCGTGCATTTCCATAACGGGCCTGTTTCATGTTTTGAAACAACAAAGAAAAAAGTTGTGCTAGGTTTTATTTTGTGGAATAAAGTAATAGGTCATAAGTTTAAATAAATGAAACATGAAAAACTAATAAAACTGACACGGGGTCGGGAAACAGGGATAAAGTTGGTTTTAAGCAGAAACAGCGTGTTTAGAAAACTGTCTTGAAGGAATGAGTCATTAATTTTTGTTTAAAGAGAAAAAATCTACGTGAAGAAATAAGTCCAAAGTGCTGGTCCTGCAACTCTTTGCCAGTGAAGCTGACCTAAGATGGCTGAAACGCTTAAAGTTGCATCAGCAACGTGAATCTAGTTTTTAATTTGTTTCGTTGCTACTTCGAATTTAACTGGTATTACCACAGCAAGAATCTGCAGGATACCCTATATGTAACTTTCTGTGTACTATTCCTACTTAAGTACTATTCCTTTCTGTTTACTACTACTGTGTACTATGACAAGCTTTTACATACATTTTTACGGCTGCACCACGGTTGGTCTGAGTCAAAACTGAAATGAAAAACCACTGGACACACCAGCACGGACTGAGTTGAAATAGTTTTGAAAATTAATGAATGTACAGATCCCAAATATATTTAAAGAAAAAAAAATTAGAAAAAATATGGAGGGCTCTGCTAACATAAAAAAATATCAGATTAACTTTAACTTATCTAATTCTTAACATTTCAAATAGTGCAGGTAGATTACAGAATACAAGTAAATTCAATTTAAATTAATATCGTTCTTGTGTTGTTCTCCCCCTCCCCGCCTCCCCTCTATCTCTCTCTCTCTTCCTCACTCTTTCTGTCTTCTTCCTTCCCTCCCTTCCCTCCTTTCTTTCCACTCCTAAGTAAGTTTTTTAGGTGTTTTGTATGGCATTGACCTGTGAATGTGTGTATCAACTGCAGAAGTCTATTTTTTTTTATCAATCAACCGTTATAATTAAAATAGAGTTGAATTAAAACCAATCCATCGTTTTTTAGGTATATTTGCCAGGATCTAGTATAGATGTTAGTCCAAAATTGGTTTTGTCAGAAGAACTCAAGCGGTTTCAAGAACAGGAAGAAGAAATTGTTCCAAAGTCAATTCTAAGGTCACAGTAAGTGATTTTAACCTTATATTTTCTACCCCTAGCAGAAAAATTTTCTCTATTTTATATATATACATATATATATATATATATATATATGTATACTAGCTGTTGGGGTGGCGCTTCGCGCCACCCCAACACCTAGTTGGTGGGGCGCTTCGCGCCCCCCCAAGCCCCCCCGCGCGCGTAAGTCGTTACGCGCCATATTAGTTACGCGCCATTGTAGTTGTGTCCCTGTGTCCCACCTGTGAATATAGATAGATTTATATATGTGTTTCAAACTACGTAAAAATTGCGAATATACAACATTCTTGGCTTTCCCATTGTCTGTCCATATACAAAGCCGTATGTACTAATAATGACGTCATATGCAAACGCTCTTTTTACAAACAAACAAACATGCATACACACAACTCGTTTTTATATAGATAGATAGATAGATAGATACAATACAAATTAACTACGTAAAACTTGTGAATATACAACAGTCTTCGCTGTCCCATTGTCTGTGCGTATAAATAGATTGTCAGGTTTACCGACCCTCAAAGATGCAACATACAATTGTACATTGGTAAAGCAATCTGTATTAAGATCTATACCGCATTTTTCTAGTGATTGCCCTTGAGCTTTGTTGATGGTGGTTGCTAATGCTAATCGAATTGGGAATTGCAATCTTTTAAATTGAAAAAGCAGATCCGTTGGAATCATGGGAATGCGAGGAATAAGAACAGCCTCACCCTCTTAAGGCCCTGTCAAGATTGTGGCTTCTATTAGGTTTTCCATTGTTTTTTTTTTACGTCAAGTCGTCATTTATAACTGCATCTCGCAAATGAATGTATTGTTCAGAGCGGAGCTTGGTCTGATTCAGGCGGATATATAGCAAACGTTCTGATTCAATTTTAGCATACATATCCACGACAAATTGGTGAAACAATTCACGGCATTTTAAAATATAATTTTCTTCATCCTGCCGAATCATTAGTCTATAGGAATAATAATGCATTGCACTGCATTTCTTATTCATTTCTTTGTTAGTGGCTGGATTCATCAATTTAATATTAAAGTGATAGCCGTCGGCTCCATCCCAAAAAATGATAGGATATTGTAGGGCATCGTAGCATCGATGAGTTTCAGCAATTCTTAACAACTGAGCGTTTCGCTTATGTAGAATAATATCTCGAGGTAAAAACTGATCACCGACCATAACGATTGCCACTTCGTCGATAGTCGGAGCATTGTATCTACGCACATGTTGGCCAGGAGGCGTTTTGTCAGCGGAAATAACAATTTTATGAGTATCAGTAGGCATCAAATCGATGGCTGTTTTGTCGTAGTAAGTCGTAGTATCAGTAGGCATCAAATCGATGGCTGTTTTGAACAGACGCACTAAATTATTATTTTCGTGGAAAAGATGTTGCAATTGGGAAACGATTGTCCTTTCAACGTTGGGAGAAATTTCGCAACGTGCATTCAATTCAGAATTTCTATCACTGATGAAGTACAATTGTAAAAATTTATGATTCTCGCCTGAGAATGGTAGAAGGGACCCTGCTTTATGATAAATTTGCCCTTTTACTTTGAAAGTAGACATAAATTGATCTGGATTTTCGATTTGGGCTCCAAACGACGTCATTTGGAAACATGAGTTGTATTGTCTGATTTTTGACAAAAAAACGCTTAGATTCTGACGTAGTTCCAGTAAGGAAAGTCTTCAATGGCTCTGGTGGTGCAGCCAATAGAGGAAGTTTAACTTTTCCTGAGGCGCAACACATTCCCATTGTTTCACCATTGAATTTCAAGGCCTTGCAATAGGGACAAATTTTAGACATTGTCCCGATTTGAACACATCTACTCAAGCTATAATCATCGACTGGGTTGTACCTGAATGCCAGGCGATAACTTTCAGATTGCTCTGATTCCTCGGCACGCTTTCTTTTCTTACTTTCTCTATCAGCAGCAAGCCTGATTTCTTGCTGTTCTTGTAATTCCTCGGCACGCTTTCTTTTCTTACTTTCTCTATCAGCAGCAAGCCTGATTTCTTGCTGTTCTTGTGATTCCTCGGCACGCTTTCTTTTCTTACTTTCTCTATCAGCAGCAAGCCTGATTTCTTGCTGTTCTTGTAATTCCTCGGCACGCCTTCTTTTTTCACATTCTCTTTTAGCAGCAAGTCTGCTTCTGCGTTGCTCTGGTAGTTCCTCGGCATGCTTTCTGTTCTTTCTTTCTTCGGAAATAATCTGTACGGAGGCAGTGGGGCATCCGAGATTTTTTTAGGGGGGGGGGGTTGCTGGCTGTAATTTTGATGACTGTCTTTTGCTTGATAGATTCGTATAAATTGAAGCCTATGAAAGGTGACCGATCAGGAAAACCAAAATCAAAGTTAACTAGAGATGCATTCGGGAAGGAAACTATGTAAATAACTAGAAATGAGAAAGGAATGTAAGGCTTTAGTCAAACAGTTCGTGGTAACGAACTGTAGTAAGGAGCGATCCGGCTCAATAGGAACCAAAACTCTAAAAAATTGAATTTTGATATCAATAGCTACATCAAAAGAATCGCATTTTAATGCTGATTTTAAATATATAAGTTTCATCAAGTTTAGTCTTAGCAATCAAAAGTTACGAGCCTGAGAAAATTTGCCTTATTTAGGAAAATAGGGGGAAACACCCCCTAAAAGTCGTAGTATCAGTAGGCATCAAATCGATGGCTGTTTTGAACAGACGCACTAAATTATTATTTTCGTGGAAAAGATGTTGCAATTGGGAAACGATTGTCCTTTCAACGTTGGGAGAAATTTCGCAACGTGCATTCAATTCAGAATTTCTATCACTGATGAAGTACAATTGTAAAAATTTATGATTCTCGCCTGAGAATGGTAGAAGGGACCCTGCTTTATGATAAATTTGCCCTTTTACTTTGAAAGTAGACATAAATTGATCTGGATTTTCGATTTGGGCTCCAAACGACGTCATTTGGAAACATGAGTTGTATTGTCTGATTTTTGACAAAAAAACGCTTAGATTCTGACGTAGTTCCAGTAAGGAAAGTCTTCAATGGCTCTGGTGGTGCAGCCAATAGAGGAAGTTTAACTTTTCCTGAGGCGCAACACATTCCCATTGTTTCACCATTGAATTTCAAGGCCTTGCAATAGGGACAAATTTTAGACATTGTCCCGATTTGAACACATCTACTCAAGCTATAATCATCGACTGGGTTGTACCTGAATGCCAGGCGATAACTTTCAGATTGCTCTGATTCCTCGGCACGCTTTCTTTTCTTACTTTCTCTATCAGCAGCAAGCCTGATTTCTTGCTGTTCTTGTAATTCCTCGGCACGCTTTCTTTTCTTACTTTCTCTATCAGCAGCAAGCCTGATTTCTTGCTGTTCTTGTGATTCCTCGGCACGCTTTCTTTTCTTACTTTCTCTATCAGCAGCAAGCCTGATTTCTTGCTGTTCTTGTAATTCCTCGGCACGCCTTCTTTTTTCACATTCTCTTTTAGCAGCAAGTCTGCTTCTGCGTTGCTCTGGTAGTTCCTCGGCATGCTTTCTGTTCTTTCTTTCTCTATCAGCCTCAAGCCTGTTTCCCTGCTGGTCTTTTGATTCCTCGGCACGCCTTCTTTTTTCACTTTCTCTTTTAGCAGCAAGTCTGCTTCTGCGTTGCTCTGGTAGTTCCTCGGCATGCTTTCTGTTCTTTCTTTCTCTATCAGCCTCAAGCCTGTTTCCCTGCTGGTCTTTTGATTCCTCGGCACGCCTTCTTTTTTCACTTTCTCTTTTAGCAGCAAGTCTGCTTTCACGTTGCTCTGGTAGTTCCTCGGCACGCTTTCTTTTCTGACTTTCTCTATCAGCAGCAAGTTTTTTGGCATAGACTCTTTGAGCATCTTCATCAGTCATTGTAAACTTAAACATTAATAGATTTCTACGCGAACATATGTCTTATATAACTTGAATGACGTCACCTTCAAAGCAAAAATGACGGCAACTAATTTCATGACGTCAGCCGAAACATGACGTCACCTGATCCACAGATCCACAGACAGACAGACAACTTATTTTTATATATATAGATATATATATATATATATATATATATATATATATATATATATATATATATATATATATATATATATATATATTTAAAGGAAAGAAAAAGTCTAACACATGCTTTTTAGTGAGTAACATAGAAAGTATACTTTTCCCTCTTCCTTTAGGACCAAAAATCGAAGCCCACCCCCCCCCCCCCAAAAAAAAAAGAAAACTTCTGGATATGTCTGCTCATCGTCTAACTGTGGAACACAATAGATTAGATTTGCCAAAACTATGTGGAAAACTCGTCATTTTAATGAAACCATGCAATCTCTATAATTAGAAATACTCGCTTGCCATCAGGCTTCAGCTACCCGCCGTATAAGGTTACATGTTCTTTTTTCAGTGTTGTATATTTCTGATTGGCTGATAGTTACCGACACATTCCAAGTACATAGGCAGAGATATGTCATGAATGGGTTTAAGATATGCGGCATAAAGTTTCAATTATTCCTTATTTTGTAAATATAATTTCTAACATTGCGAAATAAATTTTTGGCGAAAAACAATCCGAAAAGAAACTGGAAAATCTTCTTACGGAATTAACACATTGTGCAAGTGGCAGCTGGAGAAATTTTAGCCAATAGCGAATTATTTATTTGATGAGTCCCCCTATTTTATTTTTGTCATTAGTAATAATAAAGCAATTGCATAAAGGTACATAACGGAAAGGAAACTAAAAAAAAAGGTTCGTTTGATTTCATAGGTTTTATATTTAAAATGTGCCTTTGATCATATAACTTAACTTCAAAACCTGTTTACTAGTAATAATAGTGAAGAGAAAGTGGAAATAAAAGGAAATAATCTGTACGGAGGCAGTGGGGCATCCGAGATTTTTTTAGGGGGGGGGGTTGCTGGCTGTAATTTTGATGACTGTCTTTTGCTTGATAGATTCGTATAAATTGAAGCCTATGAAAGGTGACCGATCAGGAAAACCAAAATCAAAGTTAACTAGAGATGCATTCGGGAAGGAAACTATGTAAATAACTAGAAATGAGAAAGGAATGTAAGGCTTTAGTCAAACAGTTCGTGGTAACGAACTGTAGTAAGGAGCGATCCGGCTCAATAGGAACCAAAACTCTAAAAAATTGAATTTTGATATCAATAGCTACATCAAAAGAATCGCATTTTAATGCTGATTTTAAATATATAAGTTTCATCAAGTTTAGTCTTAGCAATCAAAAGTTACGAGCCTGAGAAAATTTGCCTTATTTAGGAAAATAGGGGGAAACACCCCCTAAAAGTCGTAGGATCTTAACGAAAATGACACCATCAGATTTAGCGTATCAGAGAACCCTACTGTAGAGGTTTCAAGCTCCTATCTACAAAAATGTGGAATTTTGCATTTTTTGCCAGAAGACAAATCACGGGTGCGTGTTTATTTTTTTTTTTTTTTTTTTTTTTTTTTTTTTTTTTTTTTTTTCCCAGGGGTCATCGTATCGACCAAGTGGTCCTAGAATGTCGCAAGAGGGCTCATTCTAACGAAAATGAAAAGTTCTAGTGCCCTTTTTAAGTGACCAAAAAAATTGGAGGGCATCTAGGCCCCCTCCCACGCTCATTTTTTTCCCAAAGTCAACGGATCAAAATTTTGAGATAGCCATTTTGTTTAGCATAGTCGAAAATCATAATAACTATGTTTTTGGGGATGACTTACTCCCCCACAGTCCCTGGGGGAGGGGTTGTAAGTTACAAACTTCAACCAGTGTTTACATATAATAATGGTTATTGGGAAGTGTACAGACGTTTTCATGGGGATTTTTTGGTTTGGGGGGTGGGGTTGATGGGAGAGGGCTTTGTGGGAGGATCTTTCCTTTGAGGAATATGTCATGGGGGAAGAAAAATTCAATGAAAAGGGAGCAGGATTTTCTAGCATTACTATAAAAAAACAATGAAAAAATAAACATGAAAACGTTTTTTCAAATGAAAGTAAGGAATAGCATTGAAATTTAAAACGAACAGAGATTATTACGCATATGAGGGGTTCTAAAAATGCTTTAGCATAAAGAGCGAGGTACTTAGGAGGAGATAAATACCTCGCCCTTTATGCTAAAATATTTTTAGTGATTTCAACTATTTATTCTACGGCCTTTTTGATTCAGGGGTCATTCTTAAAGAGTTGGGACAAAACTTACGATTTAGTGTAAAGAGCGAGGTATTAACGAGGGTACAAACCCCCTCGTACACATAATAAAAATATAAGAATATAAAAGTTTGTTACGTAAGTTAATTCTTAAGTTACGTATATTTTTTACTAATAAAAACGTTCGTTGAATATTAAAAGTTCTAGTAGCCTTTTTAAGTAACCGAAAAATTGGAGGGCAGCTAGGCCTCCTTCCCCACCCCTTATTTCTCAAAATCGTCTGATCAAAACTAAGAGAAAGCCATTTAGCCAAAAAAAAAATTAATATACTAATTTCATTTCAATAATTTATGTGCGGAGAGCCAACATCAAACATGCATTAATTCAAAAACGTTCAGAAATTAAATAAAAAAAAAACTAGTTTTTTTAACTGAAAGTAAGGAGCGACATTAAAACTTAAAACGAACAGAAATTACTCCGTATATGAAATGGGTTGTCCCCTCCGCGTCCCACGCTCTTTACGCTAAAGTTTGACTCTTTGCCACAATTCTACTTTTTAAAACAATTAAAAACTTTAGCGTAAAGAGTGTGGGACGCGGAGGGGACAACCCATTTCATATACGGAGTAATTTCTGTTCGTTTTAAGTTTTAATGTCGCTCCTTACTTTCAGTTAAAAAAACTAGTTTTTTTTTATTTAATTAACAATAAAAGATGAACCAAAATTAAATTTCTGGTAGCTGACAGTGTCTAAAGCGATGAAATTAAAAAAAGACATATTGGATGTTATCGTTGGTGCAGTAAAAGCGATTGCTACGCTATATATCCTCAAACTTCACTTTTTAACGAATAATTTTATTCAAAGTGACTGATTTCTACCTGATTCTTTTCATCTTTTTTTGAGCTGAATCGCAAATAATTGACCTTCACCTTTCTTTGTTATTAAATAAAAAAAAACTAGTTTTTTTAACTGAAAGTAAGGAGCGACATTAAAGCTTAAAACGAACAGAAATTACTCCGTATATGAAATGGGTTGTCCCCTCCGCGTCCCACGCTCTTTACGCTAAAGTTTTTAATTGTTTTAAAAAGTAGAATTGTGGCAAAGAGTCAAACTTTAGCGTAAAGAGCGTGGGACGCGGAGGGGACAACCCATTTCATATACGGAGTAATTTCTGTTCGTTTTAAGTTTTAATGTCGCTCCTTACTTTCAGTTAAAAAAACTAGTTTTTTTTTATTTAATTTCTGAACGTTTTTGAATTAATGCATGTTTGATTTTGGCTCTCCGCACATAAATTATTGAAATGAAATTAGTATATTAATTTTTTTTTTTGGCTAAATGGCTTTCTCTTTGTTTTGATCAGACTATTTTGAGAAATAAGGGGTGGGGAAGGAGGCCTAGCTGCCCTCCAATTTTTCGGTTACTTAAAAAGGCTACTAGAACTTTTAATATTCAACGAACGTTTTTATTAGTAAAAAATATACGTAACTTAAGAATTAACTTACGTAACAAACTTTTATATTCTTATATTTTTATTATGTGCATGAGGGGGTTTGTACCCTCGTTAATACCTCGCTCTTTACACTAAATCGTAAGTTTTGTCCCAACTCTTTAAGAATGACCCCTGAATCAAAAAGGCCGTAGAATAAATAGTTGAAATCACTAAAAATATTTTAGCATAAAGGGCGAGGTATTTATCTCCTCCTAAGTACCTCGCTCTTTATGCTAAAGTATTTTTAGAACCCCTCATATGCGTAATAATCTCTGTTCGTTTTAAATTTCAATGCTATTCCTTACTTTCATTTGAAAAAACGTTTTCTTGTTTATTTTTTCATTGTTTTTTTATAGTAATGCTAGAAAATCCTGCTCCCTTTTCATTGAATTTTTCTTCCCCCATGACATATTCCTCAAAGGAAAGATCCTCCCACAAAGCCCTCTCCCATCAACCCCACCCCCCAAACCAAAAAATCCCCATGAAAACGTCTGTACACTTCCCAATAACCATTATTATATGTAAACACTGGTTGAAGTTTGTAACTTACAACCCCTCCCCCAGGGACTGTGGGGGAGTAAGTCATCCCCAAAAACATAGTTATTATGATTTTCGACTATGCTAAACAAAATCGCTATCTCAAAATTTTGATCCGTTGACTTTGGGAAAAAAATGAGCGTGGGAGGGGGCCTAGATGCCCTCCAATTTTTTGGTCACTTAAAAAGGGCACTAGAACTTTTCATTTCCGTTAGAATGAGCCCTCTTGCGACATTCTAGGACCACTTGGTCGATACGATGACCCCTGGGAAAAAAAAAAAAAAAAAAAACAAAAAAAAAAAAAACAAATAAACACGCACCCGTGATTTGTCTTCTGGCAAAAAATGCAAAATTCCACATTTTTGTAGATAGGAGCTTGAAACCTCTACAGTAGGGTTCTCTGATACGCTAAATCTGATGGTGTCATTTTCGTTAAGATCCTACGACTTTTAGGGGGTGTTTCCCCCTATTTTCCTAAATAAGGCAAATTTTCTCAGGCTCGTAACTTTTGATGGCTAAGACTAAACTTAATGAAACTTATATATTTAAAATCAGCATTAAAATGCGATTCTTTTGATGTAGCTATTGATATCAAAATTCAATTTTTTAGAGTTTTGGTTCCTATTGAGCCGGATCGCTCCTTACTACAGTTCGTTACCACGAACTGTTTGATAACCTGCTGGTTTTCAAAATTTAATTACATCCATGCTTTAATTCCTCGAGTGATTTAATCGTTGAAAAGTGCAATTCGACATATTAACCCATGTAATTCATTCGGTAGGAGTAAAAAGATACAACTTTGGGCAAGGTTTATGCGAGATAATTTCTACCCGGGGTCTGGGGCTCATAATTCAACAGATTTATTATCTCCGTGTTCATTATGTTCAGACTTGGATTTTTTATGTTTGTCTAAAATACATTCCGAATAAAGGAATCTACATACACTGGTTAGGGAGGAGGAAGGGATTTTCACCCCTTTTAGTATTGTCCTATCCTATATTGAAACAGTGTCAGTATCCTTTTTCAATCGTGCTCTGTCTGAACATTTCTTTTTTTCATCTTTTAGAGAGAGGCCTAATAATGCGCTTGTACTATGGAAACCACCTGGTGGAGACGTTATAAATCTAATACGAGCATCCAATCTTCAAATACAAAATGATGAAGAACTATCGGAAATAGATAATAATAACTCAATGTTGCCTGATCTCAATCAATCAAGACCGTAAGTTTATTCTTTTATTTTGTTTTTATCAACCAAGTTCAACCAAAAATTATGGTTCAATCCCACTTTCTTGGGCTAAAATGAGAAAATGGTTGAGATGGCTAGGACACAATCTATGGATGAAGGATGACATATTTCCAAAGATCGTCGTTGTTAGCAAACCCTCTAGGACCAAATAGAAAGCAGGTCGTCCCAGAATGGGATGTGAGGACGTCTTAAAAAAAGAAGTAATGAAAATGGGAACCTCTTGGGAGGTTATAAAGGAGGAAGTTTGAATAAATTGTGACAAAGAGGAGCGCGTGTAGCTGTATTGGCCTCACGTGTCTTGATACTACAGTGAGTTGTTAGTATTAGTAGTAGTAGTAAGTCCAGAGGAATTGCTGGTTTTACCAAGTTGGATAAGTGCTTCAATAGTTTATAAGTAATAAGCTCCCAACCTTTCTATAAACAGACATTGGCTGTGGTTGCCCCTAGTCAGACAAACAGGGGTTCATTCCACTTTGCTGCAGAGCATGTGGGTATCCGTTGCCGCAAGGTACTGGCCACTTTCACTACAAGAAAATTATAAAGCCATAGAAACTTTCTTTCCCTATGAATCAACATGGCCCTATGTCAATTCTTGGCTTTTATATAGGCTAGAAACTCATTTGGTGGGTAGTTATTTGTTTGCCCAAGACAACTGACATTTCGTCAAATGAATGACGAAACTTTAAGAGCAGTAAACTAGTAAAAATTATGAGACTTTGAAATAATTTCTGAAACATTGCCTTTTCATTTATGAATAACGAATGACCCTTTTGATTGAGCCATTGAAAAAAAAATTAAATACCTTTTCAATTTGGCTTTGCATTTGGAAGCCTTTAGAAACAGGAAAAAAAGAAAAGAGAAAAGTTAGGCTAAACGGTTAAAACATTTCAAAACTGTTCTGAAAAAAAAAAACTAAAATAATATCTTTTTATGTTACATTCTTGTTAGGCTTTACCTGTTTAGTCTAGTTTTTCTTCCTCTTTTTCCGTAAGGATTTCCGTAAGTGAAAATGAAATATTCGGGCATTTTTACCTCGAATGAATGAATGATTTCATTTCCCATCAAACTAACAACAGATGCAACAGAAAAACAATAAAAAAAAACGTGAGAGTAATATTAATAAGCAAGTATATTCTTTATTTGTGTCCTACCAATGTTTCTTTTGTTCATAAATTTCCTTCGAATATACTTGAAGCTTGAAATGTGTATTTAATTTTTTCCAGCTATATTCTTGCTTAGGATGGAAAAAGGTCCAGATTTTTGTTTTTTCTTTTTTTTTGAAAATTGACACCCTGATATTTTTGTGACTGAAAAAACGATCGAGATAGGTCAAGAGTTTGAGAAATTTTTTTAGAGCCTTAGTTAAAAAAAAAAAAAAAAGAAGGTCACAAAAGACTGAACAGCTAAAGAAAAAGCATGGAACACGAAACAGCAAACATCATCTGTGATTGATAAACTGGAAGGAGGAATTATTTTTTTCTGTGTATTTATAACTAATAAATAATAAATGAATCGCAAACGAAATTATAATTTAAAACTAAAGAGTAACATGATAATTATGCTATTGAATTGCAAACGAAGTTGTAACTTAAAACTAAAGACTAACATGATAAATATGCTATTGTGTAGTTTAGATATTTCAGGGACTACAATGGAATAAGGAGCATGTTATTCTAGCGTCTGTAAAGGATAAACAAGAAGGAGGAATTGAATTCACGTCAGGATTTCTAAAGTGTGATTTAGTGATTTCAGAGAGCAAAGGAACATTTCTGGTCGGTACTGAGTTTTATTACAAGGAAAAATATAACGACTGGGACAAGCTGGGAAAGAAATGTTTTTGGTATTTATGACGTCATTAAAAATTACACTTGATTTTTAATGAATCCGAACATCTAAAGCAAAAGGCATCGAAAAATGTCTGAGGCAATTAAGCACGAAAATGAAGCGCAACAAGATCTTCGGCTAGAAAACATGCGACAACATGCATCACAACGAATCCCAAATGAAAATAATGGACAAAAGATAAGTGACAATAAAAATAAATGCAAAAGATAAGGGATGATCACGTCGAATCGTAAATGAAATCTGCGGCTAGAGTTGCAGCAGCAGTAATTTTGAAAGAAAAAAGATTCATACAATTCAAATGAAAATAATATACCGAAAAACCTGCGTTTAGAAGACAAGCTTCTGGGATGATCACGTCGAGCTGTAAATGAAGTCTGTGGGTAGAAGAGGAGCAACAGTAAGAATCACAACGAGTCCCAAGAGAAATATAATTTCTCTACTTTCTCTAGTATCTTGTATTGATCCTGCCAGTTTTCGGTTTACAATAATACAATCAATAAGGTTAGCTGTCTTACCATCTTGTGAATACCATTTTAACTTATGGCCCATTTTATAATCAAATATTATATTGATTTTAGCTAGCTTTTTATGAATAATGGTTGAATATCAATTTAACTTATGGCCCATTTTATGATCAAATATTGTATTGATTCTAGCTAGCTTGTTATGCCTACAAATTGCAACTGTATGTAACCATTAGCGTTTTATTTACCTACACCAAATTTGCCTAGTCTGGGATCTATCCCTGTTTCTATTGACCTGGGAATTCAAGTCTCCTAACAAAAATATTTCTACAATATTTTTACCTGGGGTCCTGTCTTGGCTCCTGTAGCCGGAAGTATCATTCATCCAAGTCACTACTATCTCCATTAGTCGGTTCTGCAGTTTTACTACCATAACTGATACCCTGCACTTTTTAGTCATAAAATGAGCCACTAGCATTCTTTTGTTAATATCTTTCCAAAATAAACAAAACTTAGCAGCTTCCTTATTCGTCATGAGTCCTTCTCCCTGTCTATCCATCCCATCCTTCCTGTTGAGTAAATAAATGCTATATTACCTAGTTTCATGTTTTCTACCCCTGGAATGTGAGTTTCTGAAAGGCCTAATAAGTCCAATTCGAAGTGTCTGAATTTGTCAGTCAATGTGTCGAAACGATAGTTGTTTAACTTTATAATATTTGAAGTTGCAATTTTTGATATTCTTTAAATTATGGAAATATTTTGGCTTTGAAAAAAGTAATTGTCCCAGAGCCAGTTCAGGACGGGGTCCAACACATTCTTCCAAGTCTACACGAAGCGCTTAAGCCGGCTTAGAATCGGAGAGCAAGAAATCCATTGGACCTCCTGTTGAAACGAGGCTTTATGCAATCCTGAGTCTTGGCCACAACAGGGTTTTCCATCCTTGGTGATGTTGTTCATATTGAATCAACACGATTCAAAATCTTGCACAGACAATCTTAAGCCTGTTACCTCCGAATCATTATATATCCAAGGCTACAAATAATATGCTATTACAGAGAGGAAGCCCATAATAGATACCTCAACTGGGAAGGTAAAAAAACTCATCAAAACAGACGAAACCCAGACAGATTGTCCATTTATCAGAATCCAGTACAAATGCTGTGCCGTTTACCAGGATATAATATCCTCGAGGAGTGCCATTCCTTAAGGTCATCCTGCTCCGTTGTCAGCAGTCAAGTTTAGTCTAGGCGAACTCGTGAAAGGTCTACCATGATGCAACTATGAAGCCACGCAAGTAAGATTTCCCTGTTCGGGATAGGGATGGAGAAAGGAGCTTATGATGGTGCAGAAATCCCAAACCTTCTCACAACATTGGGGTAGATCCTTTTATACCCGGTTTATCCTCTTCAGGACGTTGGTCAAGATACAAATCTGTATATGTTTCTACTAGTATAAAGCAGAAAATAAAAAGCAAAATGGGATTAGAAAAGTTTAAGTTGAATTTTACAACAACGAAAAAATGAGAGAAACATTTCCTGTCTTGACTATTTGGCAAATCTCAATTGTAATATTTCCTTTACTTTGGCTAGTTCAACTCGGCTCATTTCCCCAACAAAAATCTTAAAGGGAAATTAAATAAAAAAAAGTATATTTTTTTGCTTTTTGATTGTCATTAAAGGTCAGTGAGTTTTTCTAACTAAAGCCTTTTTCTGACCTTCAGCTGAAGACAAACAAAATGCTTATCAAAAGCTCCAAATCATAACTGATTATACATTTAAGAAGAGGATGTTTGACGCTGTTAGGGAAAAAGAAAAACTCTTAATTGAGAACTAAACAAGTTTTAGGAATACAGTTATACCAGTCAGCTGTGTGTCTATTGTTTGAATAGGTGGATTATAGCTATCGCTTTGATTGAAAGCATCACATAACGTATTTTGGCTTACCATAACAAACACAGTTCACAGACATCACAGAGGTGTTTAGTCTTATGTTTGGTGTTTAGTTTCGTCATGTACTTTATTGTTAGTCTCATTGTATATTCTTCTGTTTGCGTTGCTAATGACGGCTCTTAGATATGAAGCCGAAATATTGGCTTAGTAAAATTATCACTGTTTTAGAATAATGCCTTGTTGTTTTAACTTTTATTTTTTGTACCAACAAAATTTGCAAGAGCAAGCCAACTCACGATTTATTCTTTTTAAAAAAAATAAAACACATAATGAAACAGAGTAAATTAGCTATAGACCTCGCTAGAGACATGTTATAATTATCTCCATATTTTGAGCAATTGTGTTGCGAGAGCAACACTTTGGTTTTGTCCCGTTTTTTTTTTGTTTTTTTTTTCCTATGCCGTCTATCTCAGCTTATTCCTGGAAACTGGTAAGGGTCTAACCTGTGCGGTTTTTATGGAAACTGTGGACCTCAGGCCGGATCGATGAACATGACATTACATTTTGGAAAGCTCCGTAGAACTCTTGGCTGGGGCCAAAAAGGATGGTTTTTCCTTGTCCTCGAGCCAGAGCCTATGGTGTGCGAAGTGAAGTGGAGTTGTATAGCCTATGTCAGAAAGGAGTATCTGAAGTTGTGCAGCCAAGCTTTTGTTTCATCAAATCATGTTTCTGCTTTCGAGTGGAAAGCTCCGTTCTAGCAGGCAAGCAGGCAGGCACCAATTTCAAATTGAAGATGGACTAAAATCTATGTGTTAAAGTGTTAAATATATGCGGCAGTTCCCCGGCCCCACATCCAATGTATCTTCTTTGAGTGATAAATAGAAAAATTTACAGAAACAAAAAAGTGCGAATTTTTCCATGGGTCCGAAAGGGCTGCCATCTATTGTTTCTACCCATTTCTGTTCGTGATTTCAGCTGACTTTACCATTCTTTTTTTTTCTACTTGGGATTGCAATAGAGAAATGGTATCAGATATGCCTCTTAAACCTTAAAAGTTCTCTCATTCAGCTGTTACGCTACAATGATCTTCAGCGACGAGGGTTTGCAACTTTTAATAGTTGGTGTACCCATTATTTGTTTCCGGTAAACTTGATGTATATCACGGGAGAGGGACTTGTAAGTAAGAATCGGTTGCTAGAGGAGGCTCATGAAGGGCTACAAATTTGTGAAAATTTGTACACATCTATGGTCTTTTGATCCTGAAAAGTTACAGATAGCTTTATAATACCAAGATTAGATAAGATAATGTTCCAAGTTTCCATCGGTCACAATGTCTACGATTAAAAAGGATATAGTTCAACTGGCTGCAAACTCAATTTAATCCCTTCTTCCGATATTCTTTTGCTGTTGTTTTTTCAACGCTGAAGAATTTGATCATGTGATTACTGATTGTGTTCTGCTTTGAATATGCCGTTTTGAATGCTTTGATAGTTTTGACAACTTCAGCATTTAACCGATAGCGAAGAAACAAAACCAAAGTGTTGCTCTTGCAACACTTTAATCGGCGAAGCCGGACAAAGGTTGCCGCAACACTTCACGTTGCCCAGGCAACGTAGGTCTAGTTAAATTTAATTTTGACCAAATATTCGAGGTGTTCAGAAGTGAGATGGACAGAGAAAGTAATACTTATTTGATAAAACTTAAATTTATCCTATATTTTTAGTGGACATGGAAGGAATTGGGAAGAAGAAGATGAAATGGTTGACTGAGAAAGAAACTTGCGTTTACCATTTATGGCGTTCATTTCCTGTTCAGTCCATCATTCAATTGGTTTTCAGATTTAAAAACGGTTTTTGACAGATTATATGCGTTTTTGATTTTTAACGTAAATACTTATTCATTTTCTAGGTTAGACCTTTTTCATAAAGCTAGGCTTCCTAAGTTTGATATTGGTGTGATTAATTTTCTGTTAAGCAAAATTTTTAATGAATATTGATAAATAAAATAGACTTTTAGCGAAAGTTGGAACATCAAAATCATTGATAAGAAGCCATTGCATGCATTACATTCCGATACCGAGTGATGTTAGAAGGCTCCCACCCCCTGCAAATGGTTGGAAATATAGTTTTCAGAATCATTTTTATATAAAGAATTTATCTGTAGTTTGGTCTCTCTTTTCATTAAACAAGCAAAAAGGAATCCTGGTGACAACCTGAAGACCGTGGCGTTTTAACTCCTTATAAAATAGTCTGCTGGATTTTATAATTCCAGAGTTTCTACCAATATATGACCTTCTTGTTAAAATTCTTATTATGTCTATGCAAATCACCAACATTTTGTTCTTCTTGCAAAGCTGAAATTTATAAAGTATGTTTGAAGAACGTTAGCTCTGGGAAGAGGCCTCACTCCAAGAATTAATCCTCGTCATTCAGCTTTATTGTAACCCATATTAATATATATTAAGACATCGCCATCATCATTTCTTGCAGTATTAACAAGAAACTCAAACTGTTATTTGTACGATTAGTTTTGTAATAACAAATTACAGTTCAATTGAATCTGAATAAAAGATACTATTTCAAACAGTTCGTGGAACACGGAATTTTGATACTAGTAGATACATCAAAAGAATTAGATTTTTATGCCGGTTTCATGTATATAATTTTCGTCAAGTTTAATCTTGCTCATCAAAAGTCACAAGCCTGAGAACATTTGCCTTGCTTGCGAAAAAATGTGGTAACTCCTCCTAAATGTCATAGAATGTCAATGAAAATCAAACCATCACGTTCAGCATATCAGAGAACCTTACTGTAGAGGTTTCAAGGTCCTGTGTGCAAAAATGTGGAATTTTGTGTTGTTTTTTTTTGCCAGAAGAAAAATCATGGATGTAAATTTATTTGTTTTTTTCCCAGGGGTGATCGTATCAGCCCAGTCGTCCTAGAGTATCGCGAGAGGGCTCATTCGAAGGGAAATTAATATATATATATATATATATATATATATATATATATATATATATATATATATATATATATATATATATATATATATATATATATATATATATATATATATATATATATATATATATATATATATATATATATATATATATATATATATATATATATATATATATATATATATATATATATATATATATATATATATATATATATATATATATATATATATATATATATATATATATATATATATATATATATATATATATATATATATATATATATATATATATATATATATCAGATTTTCCCTATTGTTTCTACTTTGTGTTTGTTTGTTATGGAAAGGTAGTGTGGTCTTCGCCGCTATTTTCACTGTATAGAGTAAGGAGATAAGTTCTGAATAGGATGGGAGGGGAGAAAAATTTGTTTCAGCTATGATGTGGTCCAAGGGTCCAAAGCTGCGATTAACTGGCGGTGGCTGCAGGCTGTAACAGCCTAACTGCTGGCTGTAACATGAATTTAAACTTGGGAGTTGTGGCTTTTCTTTCATTTCTTTCTACATTATCAACGCTGGATTTTCAAAATAGTCCATGCAGTGGCTTTGACGTAGTAAACAATGAAAAAAAAATCGTAATTACTAGATCTATTGAATAGACATCCAAAACTATAATGAATGGTTATTTAGTTTCTATGATGAAAATCAGTCCAAATTATAAACTTGACTTGGGGACACCAATTTAATATTAATCATGAGATAATTGTTTAAAACTGCTAGAGTCGTAGTTTCCATCAGGATTTTATCTCAATCTCAGAAGTATCTCACCATATTAGTTCTACCACTACTGTCGAAATATTATTAATTTGGCTGTTCAGAAGCCGAACGTTATAAAACATAACGTCCACAACGTTGTAAAATTGAAGTTCAAGGCAAATATTGGGAACTTGCAAGAGTGGTTCCCGGCGCTATTGTCGAAAAAAAAAACAACGGCGCCTGTGCCATTTAACGTTTGGTATTATTTGGTATTTTTTCAGCGTAATAATAAGTCGAAATTAGTGTAATTTGAAAGATTAGTGGATTAGTAAGGACTTAATTTCAGTTTATGAAAAACTCAAATTCAAAGCTTGAAAAAATGCTAGATGACGTTGGGAATATTTTACACTAGTACCAGTTTACACTCTAAGTTGCCTATACTCTTTTGTTAATGGTCCGTTCAGACGTATAAAAAACCCGATGAGAAAAAGCGATCGGTACGAAGGGAAAAGAGCTCAAACGATAGGTGCTTAATTTTTCCTAAAAAGTGTAGATAATATATACTTGTAGAGGCAAAGTCTGTAAGCCAAGTGTGTCTCTCGCCAAGTATGTTCCTCTTTCATATTAATTTTATACAATGCATTCCTCGTGTTGGATAAAAACTGAATGCTCTTGATAAGAACCACCAAATCTCAAACTTTCACGTGCTTAACAGTTGATATGCTTTCCACTTTCAAAAATGCTTGCTTATTTTTGCTTAATGACACGCCAAAAACCGATCCCTACCATATGAAAACTAGAAAATTTCCTAGCCCCAAAATTGTTTTCTTATGTCATAGATTGGTTTTTAGTATTTCCCGAAGCTTCTGAACTAGCTATAAGAGTCAAGTTACATGACTGAGCTATAAAGCATCTTTAGAAGGCTCATAAGGAAATTTCATAAAAATAAGGATTAGTTCTCAAAACATCAAACGCTCTTTTAATATCAAATCTGCAATTCAAAGTGCTTAAAAATGTTCCACACTTTCAAACACCTGAAAAAACTTTGTTGTTTCACATACCAAATGATTCGTGCAGTGTGATTAAAACCGGCAATGCTGATTCTTTTTTAGAGTTTTCCATTGCTAGCTATTTGGAATTAATCGTACTGGTCACTCCGTTTAAACATCATCGAAAAACTAATCCTCCAGGTTAAAGTTTTATTTTACAGTGGGATTTTTATTAGAAATATAGTTGCACGAAACTGCGTACTTTGCGGTGTTTTTTCTGATTTGTCTTTATTTTTGATTGTTTTTATAAAAATAGAAAATAAAATAATTTTATTGCCCACTATAAATAGACATAAAATGTCACACTCCAGTTTAAAAAAAGTGATTTTTATCGTCCAGTAAACCTTTTGGGTTTGGGGGAAAATTCTGTAGGTATCTGAAATTCAGTAACAAAAGTTGTATTAGGATAGCTATCTTAGTGATAAGGTTTTTAAAGTAGGAAACTTGCATATTCCTGTAAATAACTATTTGTAAAATTTGATATGACGCATTTTTTTATTTCCCTAATATCTGATAAGGCATCCTAATTGCATAAATTAAGCTCCCTAGGAAAATATTTTTGAAGAAAATAAGTGATGATTTCCACACTTTTTGGCAGTATTGCCGCCAAACCATGGTTTGGCCTCTATTACTGCCACTGCCACTAAAGCTTTGGCTACTACAATTAATTCTGCGGCTACTACTACTGTTATTAAAACAAAGGATATTAAGGCGATGAATTTAGGATACATAGAAGCTATGTAGAAATAAATCTAAACACACTATGCCCACACAGGTTGTCAAGCGGGCGCATCAGAAATGCTTCAGGTATGGTTGTTGGTATGTATTAAGCTGGAGCTTTCAGCGTGTGTTGAAGGGGATTTTGAAGAAAGCAAAAGTGCTATGCCCATACTGCTACAAATGACGCTACAACTATTGCTACTGCGCAAGCTAAGGGCGTTAAGGAAAGCTATTAAGGAATTTTTCGGCGGATGTTGAACTAAGAAAAAAAAACTGTGAGATATTTTAAAAAGGTGACAAAGCAATATCTGAAGAATAACTTAAATCATTAATTTAGACCTTTAAGGGTAAGTTTTGGGGGATTCTTAACTAGCCATAAGGCAATATATGCAGGTCATGTAACTAATGACGCTAAAGGTGTTAAGATGAAACTTTTAGAGAACATTTATGAGTTTTCAATTGAAGAAGAAAGCTGTAGGCATGCACGTTTTCAAAAGGGTATATAAGCAATATCATAGGCACCACTCTATAATGGCTAGAAATATCATTGAAACTTTTAAAGGAGCTAACTCAATTCAAAAGTTATGGCGCCCTTTTTAAGATTAACAAGAGACTGGAATGCAAGCAGCCCTTCTCTCAAGCCCCTTCATTTTCCAAACACATCCATTCAAAATTTGAGACAACCATTTTGTTCAACTTAGTAGAATGGTCCAGCAACAATACCTTTAGGGATATTAGGCATGTCAACTCCCCACAATTATGCAATTGGCCCATTATGCTCTAAAACTAAATGTTACTTTAAAATAAACCAACAGGCATTGTGTTTATGGTTACCAATAAGACACATCAGCAGTATACTGAGAATGACTGGGGGTAATAGTTGAAATTTTCTGAGGATATTACTATAGTTACTTCTGCTCTTACAATTTAGATAAATAAAAAGATTGTAAGTATATCCAGGTTGTCAAAGAGCATAAATAGAATCTTTTGGGAGTGATATTAAGTTTTAATTTTCAGATCAACTTCAAAAGCTACACAAATAAATTAAAAAAATACTGTTTGTGTCAGGGTTGACAATTGTCAAAAAAATTTTCCCAACATACAAATAGCAACCCATACAATGGATTCTTATAGAAAAAATCTGAAAAGATGTAAAATATCATTTTTTCCAGGGAAAAGACAATAAAAAAAAATTCAAGAAGAAAAACTAACAAAAATTAATTTTAAAAACTTTTTCCACAAAACAAGTTTTTCAAAGAAAATTAAAGAGCTCAATTAAGTCAAGAATGAGTAAAAAATAGCGACGAAGACCACACTGCCTTTCCATAACAACAAATACAAAAATAGAGACATTAGGGAAAATCTTTTCAAGACAGTGGAGATTAGTTCTGTATATATATATATATATATATATATATATATATATATATATATATATATATATATATATATATATATATAAATGAACTTACATCAAATTGTGAGAATTAAAACTAAATAATTAAAACACTTTTTAAAACTTTTTTTAAAAATAGCCCCCATAAAGGGTTCAAAGTTGACTCGTCATACCTTTGAATATTATCAGATAGCTTAAGCTGTTTTACTCAGAGTTCCTCTAGTAGCCTAAATCATTTGATCTGTGTCAAAAAAGAAAATTTAAGTTCACTTTAAGCCTTTTTAGCTTTGCTTATGTATGTGTTCTTTCCGATGATCTTGCTATCACAAATCTGAAGAAAATTTCAGCATGTTCAGTCAATATAAAGAACATCTGAAAATTTACATCAAATTCAAAATTTGTTACCTGCTTTTAAAATCTTTTTCGAATAAGCAAAGGTTCAAAAACCCAGCTAACTCGTCAGACTTGCTTGATGGCTTCAGATTAGTGTATTTGTTTTCTCTCAGGCATACCATACTACCCTAAATCTTTATTAAATGTCAGGAAAGAGTTTCTTTAAAACTGAAATTTTAGTCAAAATAAATAATTTTTGTTCAAACTCTATAGTTAAGAAAAGGGGTGTCGAATCTTAAATGAGTATTAAAACTTATTCCTTAATAGTTGGAAGTGGTAAGGACTTTAAAAATGATCTCTCCAACTTGAAATACCACGGAAAAACAAGGTATCATGTTATTGAAACAAAAAACCTCGATTGCTCATTGAAATCCAAGACTAAAACAATATTCCCATTGACTTTTAGCTAAATTTTAAGTGAACAAGAATAATGCTAAAAACCAAAATATGTTAAGATCAACTATCCCGGATACCATATTTTGTGGCTTTCAGGAACTAGCCCTTCGTAGTGACCATGTAAAAAAACCATTTTACATAAAGTGTTAAAAAAGAAGAGGTGTTCAAAGGATCATTGCAAGTGAAGTTGAATCACAAAAGATACAAGTGCAGGATTATTTTGAACTGCCCATTAAAAATGCGATGATTCTTCTTTAGTGCAGTATGATGCGATCGATGTTGTTGGTAAGGTCACATAGGACACCTTTTGACGACCAAAAAGAAGAACTATTTTTGTGCTCCGACATGACTGGCTTTGGTCTCTTTCCATGCCGATTGTTTCACTGTGCTTAGAGTTAAGGACTCTAAACATTTTTTTTTTCTGAGTTTTACTTTTTTAGGTTTACTGCTGATTATGAACACTGTATATGTGTTCGAAATATCCAGTTAAATAATTTTATATCTATTCACTGTCAATAAAAAGCTATCATTCCTATTTTGAACTGTTTTACTTTCGTCATGGAAAGGCAGTGTGGTCTTCGAAGTTATCTAAATAAAATTGTTCTACTATTACTATTACAAGACACTTCTCTTTTTACAATAACTCTTTCTTCTCCCTATATATTAAACAACCATTTAATAAACATGACATGCCACCGTGCTACAGCATTTCAAACCCAACTCCTGCTCCTTTGTTTCATTGCTGCTGAAGTACCAGTGGAGGTGCACCGAAATTAAACAGCTGCAAGTAGTTTACCTATTAAAACTATTATTTTTGATTAGCTGACTGTGTGGCAAATTTAACGGAGTTATATCTCGTCCTGATTTCTTTACTACTCGATGTCATTGATAACTGTTTATTCTTCTATTGTTGTGTTCATTCTTGATTGTAATCTCTGCCCTTCTACTTAGCTTGGTAAATACATATCACTAACTTAGCATGCTAAAACGGGTAAAATTATGATAGAAAATGAAATTTTACAATATAGATTGAATAAGCTTTCATATAATGAAAAAAGAAATCACCAGTGCAACAGCACAAATACAAATACAAACGCACACCTTAAAACCAAACACAAAAAATATAAACTAAAAAAGAAATAATAATAGATAATAAATATCAAATAATAAACAATATATAATATATAATAAGTAATATATAAAATATAATAAATATTAAATAATGAATAATTAATAATATATAATAAAAGAAAGAAAGAAAGACAGACAGAAGGAGAAAGACAGACTGTTTTCCTACTTTAGTGATTAATATAGATAAGTAATTGAACAAGTTCTTAACCCTACTCATCCATCCAAATACATAGGTCAAACAGCATAGCCATATACAACCAACCGCAAAGAATAGTCCATGGACAGGCAGTAGCCGTGACGTCGAAGCCAACGTTGATGAAGTTTCGAGCAGTTTTGTAAAATAAATAAAACACATTTGAACATGGGAAGTAAAATAATGTTACCGTCTTTTGTGTGTAATCTAGGGTTAAACAAGAATAAATTTTATAGCTTTTTAAATTCAATCAATCACTCTTTTTTAAAGTAACATACTAATAAATAAGCCTAGTAATACACGAATGCTAATTAAATAAGGGACCATAATAGTAATCGACTAGGTTGTTTGTAAATCTTTAACCTTTCTGTTGCTTACAGCTGGCTCCCCATCCCGTCTCAGATCCAAAATACATCGGTACTAACAACCAGTTAAAATACAATGATCTCATTTTAGTGAAAGATACGCCCAGGCTTATTTGCGTATTTTTTTTTTAACCCGTTTTATTTTACAATAAAAGATGGCATTCTCTGATTCATCATTAGCATCACCCTGCAGAATCTGTTCTTGTAATTTATGGGAGTATTTTGTTGAAGAGTAATTTGGATATTATTAAAGATTACTGGTTGGTAATTTCTCATAGAATGCTGAAAAATGTGGAGTATATATTGAATATTATATTTTTTAGACCTTCCTTGCTCTCAGTGTAGGGTAGCAAGGCTACTAGCTTCAGCCTTTTTTATGCTAGTGCTAGCCTATTAAATTAATTATATGACAAAATGTTGGCCTACAGTCAGAACAATGATACCGTGCTGTGATAAGGGCTTTTATGAACAAAATGATTTTAACAGAAGAGTTTTAGGTCACCACTTAATGCCCCAATCAACACTAGCCTAGGCTATTTTCAAATAACCTATAGGCATAATGCTCACTTCTAGGGTTAAGTCAGAGTACTTGGACAGTACCTATGTCAATCTTGTAGGCCTACAAACTGTCTGGTAAAATTCTAGTTAATTGACTTCATGCTAGCCTATCTCAGAAAGGGTTTAGGTTAGGAAAACAAAACTTTCAGGGATGAATATACATAGCCTACTAAAGTGTGTCCTGGAAATGTATTTTGAAGCTACTACCTCCACTCCTTCTCCCTCTAGAGGGCCCTAACCTTTGATGACTTTTAAAAATATGTGTGTCATAAAAGTAAAACCTTGAAAAATATATCTTCTGCTTAATTGAAGTACAACAAAATTGTTTTCAGCTTCATTATTACATTTCCTAAATTTTGGAAAAAAAACATTGGTAACCTATGGCTCAAAATTCTACTCAAATAGCAGAAATTGCATTTTCAGAATTAAAGGCAGAGAAAAAGCAACTAGTAACTGAAAATTCAGGTAAAAGGTAAAATTCTAGTTAATTGACTTCTTGCTATCTTGGAAAGGGTTTAGGTTAGGAAAATGAAACTTTCAGGATGGGTCTACAGGCTAATGTATGTCCCGGGAAGGTATTTTAAAGTATCCACCTCCACTCCTTCTCCCTCTAGAGGGCCCTGAAATTTGTCTACATGACAGGTCTATACCTATTGAAATTTTGACAAAACAACATTTTACCTTAATCTTTAGTTACTAGTTGCTTTTTCTCTGCCTTTAGTTCTGAAAATGCAATTCCTGTTATTTGAGTAGAATTTTGAGTCATATCAATGCTTTTTTTTCAAAATTTAGGAAATGTATTTGCATATCTTTAAAACCTTATAAAATGGAATTGAGCAAAGTTATGAAGCTGAAAACAATTTTGTTGTACTTCAATTAAGCAGAAGATCTATTTTGCAAGGTTTCAATTTTATAACACACATATTTTTAAAGGTCATCAAAGGTCAGGGCCCTCAAGAGGGAGAAGGAGTGGAGGTGGTTGCTTCAAAATGCCTTCCTGGGACATACTTTAGTCCATAGATTCATCCCTGAAAGTTTCAGTTTTCTAACCTAAACCCTTTCTGAGATAGCAAGAAGTCAATTAATTAGAATTTTACCAGGTAAAATGTTGTTTTGTCAAAATTTCAACTGTGATGTAGGCAATTTTCAGGGCCCTCTAGAGGGAGAAGGAGTGGAGGTGGGTACTTTAAAATACCTTCCTGGGACATACTTTAACCTGTAGACCCATCCCTGAAAGTTTCATTTTCCTAATCTAAACCCTTTCCAAGATAGCAAGAAGTCAATTAACTAGAATTTTACCAACTGTTTCAATTAAAATTTGTCTTTCCCAAACGTGAAGTATCCAACTGGGCATTTACTGACTCTCTTGGCATTTTTGTTGGTAAAACTACATGAGCTTGTGAAAAAGCATAGACAGTCAAACCCCAAACACAAGTAAAGACAGTTGAATTGTGAGCCCAATGGTCTTAGTTTATAATTGCAAGTTCACTTGCATAACATTTGAGGCAGATAGGAGGCCCTTGTAGGCTTTGGCTTTGACTTGCTAAAATTCTAGTTAAGTGACTTCTTGCTATCTCAGAAAGGGGTTAGGTTAGGTAAATGAAACTTTCAGGGATAGGTCTACAGGCTAAAGTATGTCCCAGGAAGGTATTTTAAAGTACCTATCTCCACTCCCTCTAGAGGGTCCTGACCTTTAAAAATATGTGTGTTATAAATGTGAAACCCTGCAAAATAGATCTTCTGCTTGAATAAAGTACAACAAAATTGTTTTCAGCTTCACAACTTTGCTCAATCCCAATTTGTAAAACTTTAAAGATTTGCAAATACATTTCCTAAATTTAAAAAAAAAAACAACATTGATATGGCTCAGAATTCTACTCAAATAACAGGAATTACATTTTCAGAACTAAAGGCAGAGAAAAAGCAACTGGTAACTGAAAATTAAAGTAAAATGTTGTTTTGTCAAAATTTCAATAGGTATAGACCTGTCATGTAGGTGAATTTTAGGGCCCTCTAGAGGGAGAAGGAGTGGAGGTGGGTACTTTAAAATACCTTCCCAGGATATAGTTTAGCCTGTAGACCCATCTCTGAAAATTCATTTTTGTAACCTAACCCCTTCCCAAGATAGCAAGAAGTTACTAAATTAGAATTTTACCTTGGACTCTTATTCCCCTTTGCAATTTCAGTCAACTTGGTCTTCAACTAACATTAAATTAATTTCTTTATTAGTCTAGCAAATGTTTAAGTTTATAAATTGAATCAATTGCCTTGACTGATGCTCATTGTAGAATAACCCATATTTTGACTTTAGATGCTTGTTTGCCTCTGATTCTAGGTGAAATTAATGGTCTCATATTTTAATTCTAAAGTCTTGGTTCAACCTGCCTAAGACCATAGGTAAGCATCCCTTGTTACCTCTCATTCCAGGCAATCAATTTTAAATTCTAGGTTCAACCTGCCTGAGACTCTTGGCAGGCATTTAATTCCATTTTTCAGTATAAGTCCTTTTCAATACATTTGCCACTCCCAACATACTATTCACTATTATTTCCAACTATACATTATAATGGATGACTTTCAATTATATTTACAACTAGCAATTGTAATGGATAATTTTCCATTATAATTGCAAATCCAAGCATGATTACCAGTGAAGCCTCTGAAAGAACCAAATATGCTTGACTCTAGTTCAGCATTGTGGAGTGACTTGAGAGGTGTAGCATAAGTGGAAGATGGTAATGTCTTCAATGAGGGGGGGATTTATGCCAGGTTTTTCTTCTCACTCAATTGGACTATCTGTTTTGGCTTTTTCTACAATTAGCCATGACTTGATGCCCACAACCATTCCATTTTAATTCAAACACAGTTTCTCATTTCAAGATTAAATTTGTTTTAAAAGATTCTTTGGCTATGGGACGACCTTGGTGAAACAAATTTCATTGAATAGTGATTCTTGTGAGTGAATATTACCTATAGAGTGAAACAAATTAGTTAATGAGTCCTGCAGGCAGTGGGGTGAAGTCTGTATTGTGATTGGTTAAATTGTTAGTTTGTATTTATGACCTATTTTTTGTTTCCTCTCTCAGGCTTCAGGCCAAATAATTATTCAATAATCATAGAATACTGACCTCACTCTGCTGCCTGTGGGGCTCATGGACTAATTTGCTTTGCTCTATAGGTAATATAGACTTGCAAGAATCACTATTCAACCAAATTTGTTTCATCAAGGTCTTCCCATAGCCAAAGAATCTTTTAAAACAAATTCAATCTTGAACTGAGAAACTGTATAATCTCCATTTTGTTGGAAGGCATTTCTTCAAAAAGCACAGTATAAATGTCAAGTAATAATTCAACTAATCAGAATAGAGACCTCAACACAATACCTGCAGGGTTCATGGACTAGTGCTTAGGTGTAGAGGTAATGTTACCTATAAGCAAAATCAGACATTTGTTTTGTTTGAAAGTGAGAGTGGATAATTACCATTAATGGATTCTTAAGTTTTTTAATTATCTTTCAACTTACTACTGTGCTGAAATTACCAGTGATGACTGGAAATAGTATTGAAAATATAATTTCATTCATATTGTACAATCCCAACATTTCCCTTGACTTCAAAACCCTGCCCACTTTACACATTTTTAGTTTGCCCCATGGAGGAGGAGGGTCAACCAGAAATGGATTCACTTCTAGAATTAGCATTTCTAATTGCTCTAAACTAAATATTTACCTAGACAAGTAATACAACAGTGAATTCAGCATATACAAAAGTTCAGTACATACTATTTAGGGTATAAAATTAACCAATAAGAAGAGGGGATAGGGAAAAATCATTTTGGGATGTCTTAAGAAATGATATTGGCCTAGTAAGTATTTTAGCATGTTTTAAAGTAGTTTTCCAAATTTGTATTGTTTTCTTCTAGTCAATAAAAATGCAACACTAATACCAAACTTCTTTTTCCAACTTTAAGCATAAACACGTTGTTCTATATATCCTATCCATTTTAGCTTACTGGGCACTTCTGTATTAGCCAGTACACACTCAAGAAGCTTGCTGAATGTTAGATTTAAGAAAACCAGTTTCAAAGCCATTAATACAAATGATGGGATACAGCATGCATCAAGCTTGTATAATTTGGGCTATATATTTGTACATTAGGATGAGGGGTGAGATTAGGTTTAGCAAACTTTATCCCCCCTCCCAAATGTATCAATATATAGCCCAAATTATATAAACTAAAGCATTATGTTTTCATGATGTTTTGGTATTTTCATTAAAATTAACCTAACTTCATTTCATGAAAGTGTACTGACTCATACAGAAGTCCTGCTTACTGTATTATCCATTTCTCTTATTGTATTTGCTTACAACTAGGGGTTATTGAAAAGGAAACATGTTAAGAAAACAATTCTTGTGTCATAACATGCCAAAAGAATGTAGTCAACACATTTTGAAGGTGCTTCTACAAACTTTACCCCCCCCCCCCCTATTGTGCAAATATATTGCCCTGATTATATATTTCTCATGCATTTTGCCATGCATCAATCTTGTTTTTCAACATGTGTACCTATAAATTGAACCAACACTGGTGAAATCAAGAAACACAGATACACATAGGAAAAATATAAATATATTTGCACATCTAGAATTATCACTAGACCATTGAAGTCACCCCTTATGTTTTTTTTTTCATCAGTATAACTAAAATAAAAATGTACCGTTTTATGTTTTGAATGGCGCACAAATCTTCAAGACTCACTGTATCTTCAGATGAACAAGTCTTCAAAACTTGGTGCTAAGTTGATATTTCACAGTCATCATTCCAAATGCATTCATTTGTAATCATCAACTACAATTTTCAATTTAATATGTTGTCATTATTAACCCTGCCATTAGTTCAAGAAGCATAATTAAGAAGTTTGAGATGCCATAAAGAAGGGTGGGGAGCAATATTCAATTTGATATTAAACGAAGAGGTAAGGTGTAAAAGGCAGATGCATTTAGAATAGATAAAGATTATCTTAATGATAACATTTCTGGTTCTGATCATGTTTGACAAAGTGGGGTGCTTCACATTTGCCAATATTGAAGGCAAGAAGCCATGCATCCAACCAATTTCCAAGACTGTCAAGATCAATTTCTATAGACTGCAGGTTAGGGGCTATTGCAGTCTTACCCATTAGTTTTGAACGATTTGAAAAAATGATAGAAGCTGAAGAGGTTAGGACCAAGGATAGTAGCCTCAGGGACACCACTTTAGGCAATTGTAGAAGAGCAGAATTGGACAATGGCACCAGAATAGAAACTTCCATAACCTATATCCTCTCTGACAAGAAAGCCTATATCTACTATGCAACAGGGTTGGTACAGCTGGTTTTCAATTTAGTGATCATGAATTTATGGTAAACCCTTTCAGAGGCTTTTTAGAGGTCTAGAAGGGTGTTATTATAATAAAACATTCTGCCTAGTGGTGAAGTGACATTGTCATATTACCTTAAGTTGCGCTTTCCAGTGAGGTAATGTGGTTTTGAACCTCCTATAGAGAATCTTGCTGGGGCGTGACTTTATCAAGGTTTGACAGTACTCCAGATCACCATCCATTCTTCCTTTCTCTAGTCACAATCAACAGCCTTCTTGAATTAATTTGCAATCTTTATTGAATTGTGGCTTCTGAGAGACTATTCCACACTGGCATGGAGCATTGCACATGTTTGTGACTTCTCCAGACCTGTATATTCTGGCTGTGTCCCCTGGTGGCACTGAACTTAGACTGGTGCTTTCAAGTAACCTGCAGATCATTACCATACATTACAATTACCAGTGAGATAAGGTAATGATGACCCCCTGTAGATTTGTTCCTGGTGGTGTTGTGACAACTTCAGGTGGTGTTGTGACAACTTCAGGTGGTGTTCAGATTCCATTTGAGCTTCCAGTCTATGTTGACCCAATCTTGTTGATTCCAGCTTTGAATATTGCCTATAGTGGCTACCTCAACCGTCTTTTCTGTTAACCCCATTCCACATTGATACTACTCTAACACTAAAAAAGTTGTTCTGCTCTCTTCTTTGAGACCAGAGAAGATATAATTTTTTTTTTTGCTCTGGCCTCTAGTGCAGCTCAGGAGAGGAGGGGTAAGTGCTTGTTTCACAACCTCAGAGTTAACCAACTTCTGAGTTGTTGTTGCATCACCCCTCTTATGTCTGTTTGTCAAGGTAGCAACTTCAAGGCTTGTAAGCATTACTAATATGGAGAATAATGCAGAGTGGGGACAAAGTTTTGTTGTCCTTCTCTGTACATCCTCTATGGGGGTTGCTACTACCATTTCTACAAGGAGAAATCATTAGATTGCTACAAGCTGCAATTTAAGGTAATTATCAATATTGACTCCTAGGTCCTTCTTTTCACTAAATACTTTTTCAAATTTCATAAAATAAGTTTGCTGAGGGTTGTTATGTCCAAGATACAAAACTTTGCATTTTGAATTCTTAAATTGCAGGGCTCAAGCGGTGGTACATGATTCCAAACTATCTAACTCTTGTTGTAGGTGAAAAATTCAACATATATATAGTAAGTGGGGTTTTCAGGTTAGTTGTGCAAGTTTTACAGATCTAAGATGATCTTTGTAAGACTTTCCTTGCAGGTATGGTATGAGTCCGGTGACTAGGCACTGAACCTTCTCCAGTGCCATAGTATCCATTTTATACTGGGGACATACCAGACTCTAAATGTGCATGGACTAATGTCTCATTGAATATCATTACCAGACATTGCTTCCTGGTTTTGTAAGTCCCATCGATGTACTCAAGGGCCTGGTTTACTTTTGTAGCTTGAGCTTGTGTATGGCTATAGAACTTAAGCTCCCTGTCTGTAAAAGCACTTAACTTTTTTTTTCAGTTACCACCTCAAGTTGGTAACTGAGGTTACCAATTATTAATAGACATAAATACCCTGCTCAGGGAAAATGCCAGTGCAAAGAGAGACCTCCTCTGTATGGGTGATTTCAACCTACCTGAACTGAAGTGGACCTCAACAGAAAGCCCAAACCACCCCTTTGTTGAACTGATACAAGATCTGTTCTTGACACTGCATGTAGCCAAATCAACACATTACAGAGAGGGTCAGACTGAAAACATACTGGACTTGATACTGTCAACACATTCTGACAGCATACTAGACGTAAAGCACCTGCCTCCCCTTGGGACAAGTGATCACTGCTGTCTTATGACAACAATTAATGTGCCAAGCTCAACCAAATGTTTCCAATGTAGCAAACGGGAATATGCCTGTGTTGACTTCTAGAAGTATATAGAAGAGATGCAGGCTGTTGACAGGGAAATAGTCAAAGTTGCAGAAAGCTGTGATGAAAAAAGGCCATCTTAAGGATGCCATTGAATGGTCTGTCAAGTCTGCAAAAAAATGGAAGAAAAGACTTGCTCCAAAGACCCTCCCCAGATTAGACTCCAAGATGAAACAGCTCATCAACAGGAAATCTAGAAAGTTCAAGAAATGGAGGAAGACTGGTTTAATCTCAGACCATGGAGAATACAAAGAGGCAAACATTCATTTCGAAGTTCTATAAGAAAGATAACAAGAGCCACTGAAAGGAAGATATGATGTGAAGCCAAAATAGCCCCTGAACAAATTCTGGAAGCATGTAAACTCCAAAATCACTTCTTGCCAAGGGGTGCTTGACCTGGTCAACGAGGATGGTAGCACTGTATCAGAGGACAAAAAAAGTGCAACTCCTCAATGACTTTTTCAGCTGTCTACACCTCCCAGAGAGCCACAAAAACCAAGAAAGCTGCTAGAAATGGCCCCCACAATACCCCCAAGATGAAGGTGATCCAAATCACCCCAGCACATGTTCTGAACAAACTGAAGCACAACAAGTCTCCTGGATCAGATGGCATCCATGCCAAATGGCTGACCAAAGGAAAAGAAGAACTCACCTCAAAGCCCCTCTTGCACATATTTCAGTTCTTGCTAGAGCAGGGGAAACTACCCACTGATTGGAAAACAGCTACAGTAACCCCAATCTTCAAAAAGGTTCAAAAACCAAACCCGAGAATAACAGACCTATCAGCTTGACAAGCCTGGTCCATAAACTCATGGAGGGAATCCTTAGAGATGGCATCATTGAACATGTACTGGAAAGTAAGCTGATCAACCAAAACCAATTTGGCTTTCTACCAAGAAAGGGCACCACGACTGCACTTCTTGAAGTCTTGAATAACTGGATGGAAGCCATTGAGAGTGGAAAGTCTGTTCTTGCAGTATTCTTCAATGTAGAAAAGGCCTTTGACTCAGTCCCTGACTCTGAATTACTAAACCAGCTCAAAATCTTCAACCTGGCACCCTCCATTACCACCTGTATAGAGGATTTCCTCAAAAGCCAATCCCAGCAAACAAGAATCAATGGAATTTTGTCTGAGCAAAGTCTCATAGAAAGCAGTGTCATTCAGGGCAACACCCTCAGGCCCACACTGTTCCTACTCCACATAAACTCTGCCACCACACGGCTAAGTAGCCCCCACAAAATCTATGCAGACAACACAAAGATCTGTTGTACATACACCAGCCAAGACAATGTAGACGCCCTGTAAAGAGACATCAACATTTTCACCTCAAACCTTTCAAATCTTGGCCTCAAACTCAACATCATGAAGTGCAAAGTAATATGGATTGGAAGACCAAAAGATAGCTGACCCCCTCATCTAACGATTTGAGACAAGCTGGGCAAAACACACACTATGCCAGTCAAAGATAAGGAAAAAGACCTTAGCATCATCATTGACGACAAGCTCAAATTTCACCTCCAAACCAACACAGCAGCCAACAAAGCTAATGGGGTACTGTCCTTGATCCACTGATCCTTCAAGTACTTCAGCAGGAAGACGCTCACCCAGCTGTACAATTCTAGTCCAGCCAATCATTGAGTACAGAAACATAGCCTGGGGACCATCCTACATTGGGGACTGCACAGCTGTGGAAAAGGTTTGACATAGAGCAACCAGAATGATGCCAGGCCTAAAAGGGAAGCTATACAAAGACCACCTAAAACTCTCAAGCTGCCAAGTCTGCCATACAGACGTAAGCAAGGAGACACCATCCAGATGTTCAAGATGAAAGCCAAAATAGAAAATCTGCCCTTCAAAAAGTTCTTCAGGAAAACAGCTATAAAGCAAACCAGAGGCCACTCAGAAAAGGTGTACAAGCCAGAAAATGTGCCCATGCAAACTTTTTTTCAGCATGAGCAGTCAAAACATGGAACAACCTGTCTGAACATGCTATCCAAGCACCAAACATCAATAGCTTCAAAAACAGAGTTGACAAGTCCTGGGAGAAACACAACAACTAATTCAATGCATTTGCTGAGTGGTCAACATAACCTAAGGATCAACCGACTACAAACCCATCAAGCAAACAGAGGGCATCAAACAGGCAGGTCAACTGCCAGGTGGTGCTGAAAAACTTTAAGTAAGTAAGTAAGTTGGTTGTTCTCAATAGTATATGATTGGTTGGGGCTATTTCAGCCAAGATAAGGGAGCTTAATGTTTGGATGCATTGAACTGCAGATGCATTCCTGGAATGTTAAGGGTTCTTTGTTATATATGGTCTGTCACAGTAGCTTAGAGTCATCTGCATATTACATCAGTGAGTTCTTCAGGTTTGTTGAACAGTTGTCAATGTACATACTAAACTGTGTAAGCCCCAAGATGCTTCCCTGCAGAACACCCCTGAGAAATACCAGCTTAGACTCTTTATGCATAGCACTTCAGTATCAGGAGGTTGTTTTGGACCTTGTCAAAAGTTTCTGCTTGATTTAGTAGAGTGATGTCTACTGAAAGATCACTGTCAAGGAGTTTTGTGATGATATCTGCTGTAGCTCTATATTCTGCTCATCATTCTGGAGCTCTACAAGGAGAAATCCTTTAAGGTATTTTGCTCCTAGCTGCAATTTAAGGTATTTTAAGATAACTAATGAGGTTGGTTTCAATCAAGTAACCTTTGCAAAACCCATACTGGATTTTGCTGAGTTACTGGTTGTTATGAAGATGATCAGCCACTGCATCATTTATTATCCTCTTCAGAACCTTACAAAGTATTGAAGTAAGGCTGATAGAGTGGTAGGTGCTACACTGGCCTTTTTGTCCTTTTTTAAAAATGTGCTTGATACAGGCAAGTTTCCAGTGGCAAGGGAGGACTTTAGAACTCAGTGTCATCTGGAATAGCTTAACATTTTGCTATAAACTGGGCTGTTCCTTTGAGCAACCATTTGCAAACATTGTCTAACCAAGCAGCTTTGTTATAATCAAGCTTCTTGATCTTGGGCAATAATCTGGTTGAGAAATTCATACTAATGTTTCATTCCACATATCATCAATGTCTTTAGGGTTAGTTACTTTAGTACCATCCTCATATGTATTTTGAAGGCCAGTATTGCCAGATTTGTCAGATCCAAACTAATGTTTGGAAGCTGAGAATGCTGTTAGCCTCAAAATGATTAATAAGATTCTTTCATAAATTCTCTAAGTATTTTTACAGCGGCAGAGAAATTGTATTTCCAGTCTGAAGATAACTCCCCTATTTGAAGGGACAACTGGAAGAGTTTCAGTGGGGCAGAAGTAAGAATGCCAGCATGCCCCAACAAGTCTTGGGTGTATTGCATCAGGTCTTTCAGATTTGTTAATATCAAGTTTGTTAAGGCTTGTAAAGAAAATTATTTTAATTGATTGGCTAATCAGGCATTGAACATGTTATAGGATATTTCAGTGCTGAAGGGATAGGTGCACATAATTATTGGACAAAGAAGAGAACAGATTGTCAATATTTTAGCCTTTTCTAGTAGTGACAAACAGGCTACACCATTATGTTTAAAGTCTAGAATGACACACCTTTTCTTAAGGAAGAGACATGTCTCCTAAAAGGTTTAGAATTTTCCTTGATGCCAGAAGCAAGTCCCTATATGTAATTTATAATTTCTTTAGTTTTTGCTTATTAAGGTATTCTGTGCAACTGATGTAGGTATGAAGGCTGATATAAGAAAAAAAAATCATTATTTCAAAAGGCTATGGCTCCTAAAAGAGATGGGGCCTTTAAATTCTGCTGATCCACCTAATTACTTGGTATTCCAGCAGCATTCAACCACAGTAGGCCAACAGTTGCACATATGGTTTAGGTGTCCTTACTTCATCTTATTTCTGTGAGAAAAGGGCTAAATTCCTGTCCTCAGAAATGCTAAGAGGATCTCAATAACTAACAGAATATATGCTACTTGAAGGAGGGGGCATTTGAGCCTTTAAACCTTGTTTTTTTTTGGAGGGGGGAGTAGGGAATTGAATCTTGCAGATTAGAATTGAAGGTTATCTTTGAATTTTTTATAATTTTTTTCTTCATCTATGCCTTCAAAGTAAGGCTCAAAATCATTAGCCGAGTAAGTTTTTAATAGTTTGATGAAAAAAAAGAAAAAGCTGACAATTCAAAAGCCAAGTCTTCTTCAGGGCATTGAGCACAGATCAACCAAATGACAGAAATTATACTTCAGGGATTTTATTTTGTGGAGAAATAAATATTTTAAGCTTTTAAAGAAAACAATAGCTGTTAAACACAACACATGTCTCCAGATAGAGAATGAACTTTGACTTGAAAAATTATTATCTGAAAAAATAAAAAATGTTAAACCATTCCAGAAATAATCTGATTTTGCCAAAGTTGCATGTAAAAAGGGACCCAGAAAAGTAGTATTTGGGTTTATTATCATGGCTTTTTTTTAAGAAGAAAAGAGTATTTCTTTCTCACATATTAGCGATGTCTTTAGGGTTAGTTACTTTAGTACCATCCTCATATGTACATAAAAGGCTAGTATTGCCAGATTTGTCAGATTCAAAGTAATGTTGGGAAGCTGATAATGCTGTTAGCCTCAAAATGCTTAATAAGATTGTTTCGTATTTTTTTTTTTTTTAGAAAAGGGTATTTATTTCTCACATATCAGCGATGTCTTTAGGGTTAGTTACTTTAGTACCATTCTCATATGTACATAAAAGGCTAGTATTGCCAGATTTTCAGATTCAAATTAATCTTGGGAAGCTGAGAAGTAGTATGAGAAGTAGACAGAAAAGTAGTATTTGCGCTTACTATCATGGGGCATTTTTTTTTCAAACAGTTTGTGGTAACTAATTGTAGTAAGGAGCGACCCGGCTCAATAGTAACCAAAACTAAAAAAAATGGAATTTTTATGCCAATAGTTACATCAAAAGAATCGCAGTATAATGCTGATTTTAAATGTATAAGTTTCATCAAGATTAGTCTTACCCGTCAAAAGTTACGAGCCTGAGAAGAGTTGCCTCATTTTAGAAAATAAGGGGAGATACCCCCTAAAATTCATATGATCTTAACGAAAATCACACCATCAGATTCAGCGTATTAGAGAATCTTACTGTAGAAGTTTCAAGCCCCTATCTACAAAAATGTCGAATTTATAATTTTTTGCTAAAAGACAAATCACGGATGCGTTTTTTTTTTTCAGGGGTGATTGTATCGACTCAGTGGTCCTTGAATGTCGCAAAGTGGCTCATTCTAACGAAAATCAAAAGTTCTAGTGCCCTTTTTAAGTGACCAACAAACCTAGAGGGCACCTAGGCCCCCTCCCACGCTTATTTTGTCCCCAAAGTCACCAGATCAAAATTCTGAGATAGCTCTTTTATTCACCATAGTCGAATAACCTAATAACTATTTCTTTGGGGACGACTTACTCCCCCGCAGTAGCCGTGGGAGGGGCTGCAAGTTACAAACTTTGACCCATGTTTACATATAATAATGGTTACTGGGAAGTGTACTGATGTTTTCAGGGGGATTTTTTTGGTTTGGGGGGGAGAGTTGAAGGGGGAGTTACGTGGGAGGATCTTTCAATGGAGGAGCGTTTTATTGGGGAAGAGACTTTCAATGGAGGGGGCACAGGATTTTCTAGCATTATTAAAAAAAACAATAAAAAAATAAATATGAAAAGTTTTTTCTACTGAAAGTGAGGAGCAGCATTAAAACTTAAAACGAACAGAAATTATTACGCATATGAGGGGTTTACCTCCTCGTAATACCTCGCTCTTTACGCTGAAGTATTTTTAGTAATTTCAACTATTTATTCTACGGCCTTTGTGATTCAGGGGCCATTCTTAAGGAATTGGGACAAAATTTAAGCTTTAGTGTAAAGAGCGAGGTATCGACGAGGGGTGAGCCCCCTCATATACGCAATAAAAACATACCAATATAGAAGTTTGCTACGTAAGTTAATTCGTAAGTTACGTAAATTTTTTACTTATGAAAACGTTCGTAAAAATTAAAAGTTATAGTAGCCTTTTTAAGTAATCAACAAATTGGAGGGCAACTAGGCCTCCTCTCTCGCTCCTTCTTTTCAAAATCTTCCGATTAAAACTATGAAAAAGCCGTTTAGCCCAAAAAAAATTAATATGCAAATTTCGTTTTAATTATTTATGCGTGGAGAGCCAAGATAAAAAAAAATGTATTAATTAAAAAACGTCCAGAAATTAAACAAAAAAAACAAGTTTTTTTAAATGAAAGTAAGGAGCGACATTAAAACTTGAAACGAACAAAAATTACATTAAAAATATGAAAGGGGCTTTTCCTCCTCAACGCCCCACTCTTTACGCTAAAGTTTTTTACTGTTTTAAAATGTAGAGTTCAGAGAAAGAGTCAAACTTTAGCGTAAAGACCGGGGCGTTGAGGAGGAAAAGCCCCTTTCATATATGGAGTAATTTTGTTCTTTTTAAGTTTTAATGTCGCTCCTTACTTTCATTTAAAAAAACTTGTTTTTTTTTTGTTTAATTTTTTTTAGAAAAGAGTATGTTTGTGCCTGGATTTTAACATGTACAGTATTTTGTTAAATAAATTAGAGAATATCTGAATCTAGTGTTGAACTTTTTAAATTAGTGTGTTTTATTTGAAGGAATATGATGGCACAACTGATCAGTCTCTATAGAGAAGATGAGAAAGGGAAACTGATGAAGTTGGAAAAAAGACAAATGCCCCTGCAAATTGATGAAAACCTGGCAGTAAGTTTTGCTTTATTTTATTACATAGCATTTTATCTTGATTTCGAATGAAAGTATTGCAGTCTAAATGCATGTTTTTTCAAGTGCGAAAGCACCTTATTATGAGAAATCGTTCATTTTTGTTCAGTGTTTTTCTTTGTACATTTTTACTTAATGGTAAGTCATTTCTTTTGTGAGAATACCATGGTAGACTTCTCCTCTGAATTGCTAGTTTTCAAATTGAAATATTGAGTTAAATGCTAGTTTTCTGGATGCAAAATACTTAGTCTGATGCCTCATAATTCTTTAACTTTTTGTCTTTTATTTCTAAAAAGGGATAAAACAACGGAATGGTTACAATACGGGTGCTCTTGTTCTGAGATGTTTCAGACTCTGTATCAGGAATTGTAAAAATGAATGTCAAAATCATAAAATTTTCCCTATTCTCAAGGCAAATTTTGGTATATTTTTTTTTTACTGTGAAGGAAAAATATGTTAAGTTTGTAATTTTTCGGCTAATTCACCCATTAGAAATTTTTTTTTTATGTTTTTTGCAAATATAGGAAGATAGAGGAATTATGAGCTCGTTTTGAAGACTTGTGTAAAAAATATCTGACTTTCTGCTCAACTGTCTATTTTATACAGTTGGGTGGACTGATAGTTCCTGTGTAAGTGTTGATATTAGTTTCTATGTATTTTTCTTTCTTTGTTAGATACGTAGCTCACAATTATATAAGTGTTAATCTCTTAGAATTCTTTCTTTTTTCTTCTTTTTCTGTTCTTTCCTTTTTTTGCTTTTGCTTTTTTGTTTTTTCTTCCTCTTTTTATTTTCCTGTAGTGGCCTTTCGTAATGTAACAAAGAGGGTAAAAATAAGTTATTATTATCATAGACTTCTCTTTACAATCTATTGAAGATAGTATAAAACTCTTGTTTGTCTGTGTCTGTCTTCGGTTTGCCATACCTTCTTAAATGAATGCACTAATCAGGCTGAAACTTGGCTTGTTTATATAGTTTCTACATGGAAAGACAATCTTAAAGAAATTTGAGATTATTTATAATGAACAAGAATAACTGTCTGTTACTTTGGTGTTCAACAACTGCATGGTAGGAAGTTGTTTGGTAGGGAAATGTGATGTTGAAGAGTTATAGGGACCAAGTTGAATGATAGGATGCAGTAACTAATTATATTCTATGTAATCTCATATGCATATACCTGCAAAGGGACAATATATTGAAAGTAAATTACACCCAAGTTTGCTGGGAATCATGTTGGAATTTTACCATGGCTTGTGTTGAGGAGAATCCCTGTTCAATAAAAATTCTTTTGCATCCGAAATTACTTTAAGAAAGTGTTTTCTGATTTTTGGTTACTATGGCTGTAGTTTGCTATTAGACTGCAGCTGTTGCTGCAACCAAGGTCACACAATTCGTAATTCAAGGTTTTGCCATTGCAACTATCTACTTTCAAAGACAAACAAAAGAAAATTTACTTAAATTAAAAATCGCTATACTGGTCTAGAGTCTTAATTGTTAGGTTATTGGGATAAACCACTGGCTTGGATGCATCTCTTGTTCAAATAATAGCTTATATAAGGAATATGAGAAGTCCTAGACGGATCCTTTTTAACTACATATAGCTTATATTGAGCTCATAGATATTGTATAGAGTTGAATTTGGAATGAAAGTTTTCTGCATTAATCACATCTAAATTAGTAGAATAATGCAATATCCAAGTACCATTTACTTGAAAAGGTAAACATGTGGCATTTCAGCAACGAAAGATTCAGTTAAGAGCTATAAAGCTAAAATATAGAGCCTCTTGCTAATCTGAAAAAAATTGTGTGATGCTATTCTTTAGAACGGTTTCTACAAAGTACTTTATAAGTCAGTTGGTTTTCAGATGCTCACAAGAGAGTATTTTTTTTTCATGTCCGACACTGAAAGATTTATAGTATATCTCCTTATAGAAATTTCATACAGTCAGCAGGTTTTTATCAACAAGGTTGAAGATTTTTATATGTAGTTACCACGTTTTGTCTCATGTCTGAGAAATCAAATTCAAATTTGTTTCGTTTTGATGGGGGAGGGGTAAGAGGACTTTGAATTTTGTGTTCAAGGTAATGGGCAAACTTCCTTCTCTAGTTTTCCCAAAAGAGTATATGCTACATTTTTTTTTATATCTGTATTCTACCATGCTTTTTGGCTCTAGTTACCATATAAAAAATATGCTGCAGTGAACTGTCTTTTGTTTTCCTCTGAGAAACATTCTAATTAGATACATCGTGTGAGCTGGGCTATAAGTCTAGGTTTTACAAAATATATACTTAGTTGGAAGAAAACTATTAGACTGCTCAGAGACATTCGTGTCCAGTTTTTTCTAGTTTTGTATACATTTCTGTTGATGGATCTGATCTGAATAGTTGGGTTACGTTTCTGAGTAATATCCAAGGACAAATGGAGAAAAACTCTGCAATCTCGGCCAAAACGTTGTTCAAGAAATAATGGAATAAATTATTCATATTTGCTGAGTAACTTACTCAGAAAATTGACAAATGGGGAACCTATGAGATTACCATCCTTAAATGTGCCCTCTTTCAATTCAATTCCTCTTCCTCATTACCAAAAAGTTGCCAACTGGTACAAGCCTTCATCCTTCCTTTGTCTTCAAGCCTTTGTTTGTTTGCCAAAACAAACCCGTTCCCTCTCCTCCAAGACTACCCGCACCATTCCTCCTTTTTCTAGTACCCTCTTGCTTTTCTGTCTGACTCCTCTGCCTCTCAATAACCAACCTGAATCAACTTCTTCCACCCTATTCCTGTAAAAACCTTCATCCACTCATTTTATCTTTTGTGGCTACCGTATAAATATGACGATTATGAAGATTTTGCATGTGCAAATACCATTAAGATGGATTGGATTTTCTCTTTTCCTAATGTAAAAAAAAGAAAAACTAATCCACTAATACAAATTTCAACTGCTAGGGGGGAACACCTCTCTTGACATTGTTATAATTAATATAAATAGCTTTTACAATCCTTCCCCGAGCTTTGCCTCTATTATGTGATAGTTATCGTTTCAATCACATACCTCCTATCGCCCTCTTCAGAATTCTGGCCTTGTTTCACTTTTATGAGGCTGAATACTGCAGATTGGTACGATTTTTCAAATTTACAAAATATTCATGAAAAAATTGCTATTTTCCATAGAAACCTAAGAGATAAACATTCAACCTCTTTCCCAGCCCAAAAGAAATCCAAAAAGTGCTCATATGATAAACCCCACATTACTTATCCCACAAAAACACTAATTTGGAAAAAAAGAAAAGAAAACTAGAGCTCTTAAGAATGGTAAGCTGGACGAAGCAAATAGATTGAGCTAAACACTAGAAAAGGGTATTCGTAAAAGTGCTAATCCTACAACAAAAATAAGGTTGAAAATGTGCTTAATGATAAGCCAAAAAATTGGTATTCTGCAGTAAAGCATTTCTGTGGCAAGGGAATTTGCCAGCTAAACTGCCACCTGAAGTAACGTCCTCAACAGGCTCAACAACTACCTCAACAGGCTCCTTGCTTCCACCATACACAGCCTTTCGGCATTATTGTGTCAGTTACTAGCTGATGGAATTTCTGTTTTGTTGTCCTGTTGGAAATACAAAAAATAAAATCTAAGAAAAGCAAGAGCTTCTTCTTTTGATATCCCATTCTCCCTTATTAGTTCTCTCAGTGGCTTCGTTCCAAAGCTCTTGTCTGACCTTTTCAACTAGATTACCGAGTCTGGACAATTTCTGTAAATATTGAAACATAGTTTCGTAGCCCCTTAAAAAATAAAGATGGAAAACCTGGTTTTGAAAGTCTTATTCCTATCTCCCTCGCTCCAATATTCGCAAAACTATATGAAGGATTTCTTGCAGAATAGATAAAATACCTCTTACTGATCTAAAGTAATTCGGGAACCTCAAATCCACTTCAACTTCCAATAATGTTGTTAACCCCATCGGGAAAATCCCTAAAAGGCCTAAGGCCTGTCTAAATCCGATATCCAAAAGACATTTGACCTTATTTGTCACTATGAATTTGTCGAGAAACATGTGACTTTAATATTGAATTTTTCTTGGCAAATCACGTTGCCTCGTTCTTATCAAAAAGATCACAAGCAATTAAATATCTGAATTAGCATTCCAACCCCCGCCCCCTTGTCTACCAGTGACCTGATAGTCGTTAAAACCTGTTATAGTAATTTATTGAGAAACCTTATGAGCATCCTTAACAACATTGCACAATGATGCCTTGAGCTTAAACATGTCATTAAGCTCTTTGGAATTTGTCATTGAGTTCTTGGAATTTCCATGAAAGAGTCAGATAAAATTGAATCCATCAAAAAAAGCCTTGCAAATAATTTTCAGAACAGGTAATTTTCCTTCTTCTTCCAAAAAACTTCGTGTATAAATGTTTGAGTGCAGGAAAGTTATTCTGTGCCTCTGTTCTTCAGAAAAGCAAATACTAAACCCTCGCAGAGACAACATTTTCCACAACCAGGCTCCGCCTGCCTCCATGATTTTCCCGCTCATTTCTCTTTCTTTTATGTTTTTTACCAATCTTATGAAGCTTTGACCTAATATTCATTGAATAATTATTCGTTTTGGGTTGATGTATTCTTTAGTCAATTTTTGCATGAATTTTTGTTTGAAGCATTTTAGGTTTTTGATACCCATTTCTTTTACTTTCTTTTTCACATATTGGCCTGTTTTATTTCTTCCCTGTAGTGTTGTTCTTAAATTTAAAACGACCAGCAAGTGAAAAAATTAGATAAAAAAAAAAACTCGTTTTGATATGCAAAATGCAAGTTTGTGGTTTTTCCACAGTATTCATAGTGCCTTTTGGTGTATACAGTCAAGGATCTTAAGTTCTTTTTTTATAGATGGTGTTGCAATTGCCAGATCTTGGATTAAATCACAAGCCACCTGTGAAGGCAGTGGACGCGTTTTCTCGACGATGCTCAGTGTTGACATCTAGTGAAATATCTAAAGCCCTCACTGTATCCGTTGATGATGTATACACGATTCTAGGTCAGTTTGTGTCTTGTGTTGGCTGTCGGAAAACAGCTGAAAGATTGTATGTACAGTTATACGAAAACTGTCATGATGCATTGCATCCACTTGTGTTTCCAAAGTATGGTTTTGTACAACTTGCACCTGAGATACAAAATTCGTGGTCAAAAATGTATATTCTCCTCTGTAACCATGGGTAAGTTATATCTCAACTACAGTTTGTTCTTTAGTTAATATGGTTTCTTTTCCTAGATTAAAACACTCTAAGATTAATTAATCTAAGATTATATTAAACACTCTCTTTACAAGATTTTGTAAGGAGAACAATTATAATAATGATCCTGCTTTTAAAGACTCATGTGAGGTATTTTTAATGACTGTCAGTTGATTTTTATAAACTGATTTTTCAACTAGTTTCAAGTGACTCCAACTGATTTCGAATAAATTCTCAATTGATTTTATTTCAACAAATTTTTCTCTATAAGTATTGCTGTTTTGTGAGTGTTCACATTGAACAATATAACATCATAATTTCAAATCAGCAAAAATGTGCTCTCACTCAAACAAAAAAGAGGTTTAAAGAGAAAATAAATAAAAGCCTAATAAGCAAACTTCAACTATTATTCTGTTTTTAATGTGCTGCTACTCTTCAATAATTTCCTCCAATAATTCCAAGTGCATGCAAATATATGCATATGGTGAAGAATTGGACAAAACCGAATTTAAGAATAGTAGCTCTTTAGAAGTAGATACCCTAGAACAAAAAGAGACATATTTTTTGTTTAGTAATTTTATATTCATTTTATAGTTCTGTTCGTGTTTTTGAAAATTCATCCCAGTTCCTCTAATGGTCTCATATAGCTCTAAGCTGTACAAAATAACTAACCAAAAATGATGAAATTCTTCTGTTATAGTATGTAGCAAGTATAAATGAGTCATATTTCCTCGTTGATTCCTAATTTTATTTGTTTTTGAATCTGTTTTTGTCAATTATTATGTCAGTTTTTACTACATAACCTAAGGCTATGTGAGAACAGCTGGTGAAGAATTATCAAAGTTCGGACAAAACCATGAACATGAGCATAAATTAGTAATCTTAGAATACCTCTTTTCTTGTTTCAGCCTGTCTCCTTCCTAAGAACCACTATTCTTGACCTTTACTGAGGAAACATATTACACTTTAATGAGTTGGTTTGTACCCACAGAAAATGTTCTAGTGAGAATTTTGAAGGAATCATTGAGCAGAAACTTGACTTCTACTATCTTTCAGAAAACAAATTTCACTGCTTTCTCATTTTCATTCGCTAGTTTCCCTTTCCCTTTTTACTAGTTCTACTATTTTCTTATTCCTGATCCGCTTGTTTCTCTCTCCCTTTCCACTGGTTTCTCTACTGTCCAATTACACTAGTTTATTTTTTCACTTTTTCCCTATTTCTGTTCCACTAGTGTCCCTTTTCACTAGGCCTACTTTCTTGTTTGTATTCCGCTAGTTTCACTATTTTGCTATTCGGGTTCCACTAGTTTCCTATTCCCTTTTCACTAGTTTCTTATTGTCCCATATCACTAATTTCCCTCCTAGTTTCTCTTTTTACTACCTTCACTGCTTTCCTATTACCATATCAGTATGAAGTCATACTGGAATGGCAAAAATAAAGTCATATTTCCTTCTTACTTTATTTAGGAGGGGGCACAAGGGCGAAGTCATCAAAAACTACAAGGGAATAATACATATTGAAAAGCACTTAGATAGGCTGTGAATGTCATAAAAAAAATTGCCATTTATTTAAGTTAGGTTTGTGTGAGTTATATGCTATAAGTAGCCTTCTAGCACTTACATAAGACTACCATGCATGGAAGTAATGGAAGCATATTATTTGTAGTTTTAAAGTTCTACTATAGATTCAAAAAGAAAATCCAAAGGGAATAAACACAGACATATATGCACACACTCATAAAGAATGGAACACTAACAATTGTTGAAAATATCTTGAAGCGCGGAAACATTTTTGTTAGCTTTTTGCTACTTTATCTTGGTGTTTGCAGTCCACCTTGTGTCTGCATTTATCACTATTTGCTGTGAAAACGTGGTTCTGGTCAAATTTTACTATGTTATAAAGACAGTAGTATGGATACATGCTTTCTTATCTTTTTATATGTGATTAGCAGCTATTTATATTTTTTGATACAAATTGAATCTTGTCCCATCACGAGTTTTTTAGGCATTGCTCAAAAATTTTGGTATAAAAGCAACATATTTGTCATGCTTTAAATTTTTAAGCTGATGCAAATTTATAATATGACACAAGTAGCATAGTTTTTTTCAGGGAAAACTATTCTGCAGTACTTACAGTAGATGGTAGCCTAGCCTGACAGAGGTCTATTTTTGCTGGTTTTAATTTTTACACTTTTGGTACTATGAATATTGAACCATGTTTTTCTTTTTTCTTTTTTTTTAATTGCTATGACTGATATTTCTTAAAACTGTTCACCTTGGTGATTTTTATGCAACTACCAAAAACATGATTTGGTAGGGTATAAATTACTTATAAATCTAGCTTTTAGGTCTAAAAAATGGTTCTGAACACAATACAAAAATGATTAATTTCTTCTACTAAGAAACACTGTAGTAGAAATATATATCTGATTGGTAATGTAAGAAATTCCAGATCAAATTAACCCTATAGATTGGCATTCAATTTCTCTGAAATGCAGAGTTTCTATAAACGTAGATGGAGAATCAATCTTAAAGAAATGTGCCATCTGTTAGAAATCTCAATAAATTGATGATATGTCAAGAACACACTTGAATGGAATTTGAGTCTGATTGGATCAGTAGAAACAAACAAGTTGTTTAGGGTCCTTGTTCTAACGTGAAAATGGAAACAGTGTGCAGCTAGTTTTAATGGTACTAAACAGAGCCATACTAGTAGTATGGTAACTTTTTAAACAAACAAAATAGTGAAAGCCTGGCTTGTTTGTTATCTCTTAGACAACACTGCCGCTCCATTTACAACTGAAACGAAAATCTATTCATTTTAAGACAGTGGAATTTTCTATTTAATACAAAAAATGATTGGAGAAGTCGTAATATTTTGACTTCATATCTGGAGGTCTTTATCAATGGGGAAAAATATTTATATATATATATATATATATATATATATATATATATATATATATATATATATATATATATATATATATATATATATATATATATATAATGAAACATGAAATATAGCTGAAACGAAACATGAAAGAACAAAGAAGAAACCTGAACAATATACAAAAAGGAGAAACAAAGGGTACTGACTTTTAAACAAAATCAACGAAAAAAAACCCAACAAAGTACAAGGTAGGAATGTCTGCTATGATATTTTTATGTGCTAGTAAATCTTTTGATATGTGACTCTAGTAAAAGGTCAAGACTAGTTTCTTGACCTGTATTTTGTTTTTAGTTGATCGAACCTTGGCCAAACGTAAGATTTTTAAATGAATAAAAAATGCCACTATGCTCAAGAATTGCAACAGGTCAAAAACGTATTCCAAGTTAGATGTAAATAAAAGAGTAAACATATTGTCAATTTGTAGGGCTTCCTACCAGATAGCAAATTTTTTTTAGATATATTCTACTTGTTTGTTTGCAGAGAATCTGTACTTCAGAAAAATTCATACCAATCTAGACAGCTAATTTGGTCTAGATTTTCTTACATTATTGATAAGTACCAGTTCTTGGTTGAACAAAATATACTGAACATTTATAACAAATAAAGTCGTCATGCAATTCTATTTATCTTGCCCCTTTTTTGTTAAGTACCTTCAGATGCTTTCAGTGGCTTAGATGTACAAGAACCCAAGTGAATAGATATACAAACACAACTATTGGAACTAGTACAACTATTATATAAATACTAGTACAACAAAACTATTGAAGTACTAATTTGATTTAAAATCTTTTTATGACTTGTCAAATGAGCAAAGAGAAAAGACAAAAAGAAGGAGAAGGGAAAACCTTATTTCAAATAAGGTTTAGTGTAATTTTTCAGCAATGTCTGGTCTTTATGTACTAGTGCTATGGAAACAATTCCTTCTGACACAAAATACTTATTTGAAACCAAACAATACGAGCAAAACAAAAAAAAAACCTGCAATAAAATAGGCACTTTATGCTCAATCTGTACTAACGTTTTTCTGATGTATATTTTTCTGAAATACTTTAGGGAAAAATAAGGAGGTTAGGTTTTAAAGGATTAGTGGAATTAAGCTTATATTTTCAAAAAATAAGGATTTTAGGGTTTTTAAAGATTAAGTGTAATTAAGTATTGGTATTTGAATATTGAAAGTAAATCTTATTGCTAATTTTATAGTATATATGAATTTAAGATAGAAATAACCGCTTTTGTATGGCGCTTGGTATTTACCAACTGCCATATAGTAATCACAATTTCTGTCTGTCTGTTGGTCCCAGTTTTGCTAGTTCAGGCACTTTCAGATTAGCTAGGACGATGGAAGTTGGCAGACATATCATGGAAAAGACCAGATTAAATTAGAAATAGTCTCCTCCCCAATCCGACCTTCTGGGGGGGTGGAGGGACGGTTAATTCGGAAAAATTAGAAAAAATGAGGTATTTTTAACTTACGAACGGGTTATCGTATATTAATGAAATCTGATATTTAGAAGGACCTCGTGTTTCAGAGCTCTTATTTTAGATCCCGACTGGATCCGGTGACATTAGGAGGATTTGGAGGGGAAACCAGAAATCTTGGAAAACGCTTATAGTCGAGAGATTGGGATGAAACTTGGTAAGAAAAATAAACACAAGTCCTAGATACGTGGTTGACATAACCGGACCGGATCCGTTCTCTTTGGGAGAGTTGGGGGGATTTCTAGTGCTTTAGCGAGTTTGGTGCTTCTGAACGTTCTAGGACGATGAAAATTGGTAGGTGTGTCTGGGAGCTGCACAAATTGACTTGATAAAATCGTTTTCCCCGATTCGACCGTCTGGAGCGCTGAAGGTTCTTGGCTCTTCCGACCTCGTCACAAGTGCCATATGAGCTCTTGGCTCTTGTTTAAAATATTAAAGGAAAGATCAATTAATTAAAACAATCAATCTTACATAAAAGGGTAAATATAATAAGACATCCAGTTTCTCTGAGATTTGAATCAATCATGCTAGCTTGCATGGACAGATCCAGTAAGTTACGCAAGTTTTCAAGACTGTAATTACAAACACAGTAAACGAAATACATTAATCAAATATTTCCAAATAAATATAGAAGTGACCTAACAATCGACTTGCATAATATAAGTTGGGAAATAATTTACTTTTTTGATCACAATTTGTCCATTGGGCCTCTTTTGACGAATTACAAGGTAGGGGGGATGTTTCCTGTCTGTGCTTGGCAATCATATTACAGTTTAAGTTCGGTCCTATGCAGATGCAATATTTATCCATTTAGCTGTAACTCAGACCTGCATATAGTTACTGTTTGTCTTTAATCATTAAAAGTGGTATTAATTTTTTTTTTTTAGATTCTTAATAGCAAAAATCCTTCAACATCCCAACCTGTTTAAATTTTTGACTTTGTCAAGTCCTAACAAATATTTAGATTTTGTTTTTCAAACATCATTGTAGTCTAATCTTGCGTATTTGGTCAGTACCTTATTTATTTCTTAATATAAAACTGTCATATGCAAGCTAGTGGATCATGCTAAACCGTAGGAATCAGTTAAGTTTATATATTTGTTTATGTACATTTTTTTTATGTTACTATAGTTCTCGTCTCGGAGAAATTGGTGATAGTCTAAAGAAGTCCCGGCAGACCCTAAGATGTCCATTGCATTCCTTAGATGCTCACCGAGCCAGACTCCCTGGCTCATGGAAGACGCTCTGGGATTGCCTTGCTGTTGAATGCAGAGAAGAACTATCACTTATTGAAGGTGAAACCCTTCTTCAAACAATGGAAGCCTATCTCCACAGGCACAGGTTTGCACAGTTCTCCTTACCTTTATTAGCTAGCTTTCCTAAATTGGCAGATCGATGGAAGGAATTTCTAGATTCTCTTGCTTAGTTCCTTTTCAAACAGTTCGTGGTAACGAACTGTAGTAAGGAGCGACCCGGCTCAATAGTAAACGAAACTCTAAAAAGTTTCATCAAATTTAGTCTTTGTCATCAAAAGTTACGAGCCTGAAAAAATTTACCTTATTTTAGAAAATAAGGAAAAACACCCCTAAAAGTCACAGAATCTTAACGAATTAACGAATTAAATCACACCATCGCAATCGGCGTATCAGAGAACCCTATAGCAAAATTTTCAAGCTCCTATCTACAAAAATGTGGATTTTCGTATTTTTTGCCAGAAGACAAATCACGGGTGCGTGTTTATTTGTTTGTTTGTTGTTTTTTTTTCCCAGGGGTCGTCGTATCGACCAAGTGGTCCTAGAATGTCGCAAGAGGGCTCATTTTAACGGAAATGAAAGTTCTAGTGCCCTTTTTAAGTGACCGAAAAAATTGGAGGGCACCTAGGCCCCCTCCCACGCTCATTTTTTCTCCAAAGTCGACAGATCAAAATTTTGAGATAGCCATTTTGTTCCGCATAGTCAAAAACCTTAATAACTATGTTTTTGGGAATGGCTTACTCCCCCACAGTCCCTGGGGTAGGGGCTGCAAGTTACAAACTTCGACCAGTGTTTACATATAATAATGGTTATTGGGAAGTGTACAGTCGTTTTCAGGGGATTTTTTTTTGGTTTTGGGGGTGGGGTTTAGGGGAGGGGGCTATGTGGGAGGATCTTTCCTTGGAGAAATATGTCATGGGGAACAGAAATTCAATGAAAAGGGTGCAGGATTTTCTAAAATTACTATAAAAAAAAACAATGAAAAAATAAACATGGAAAAGTTTTTTTCAGTTGAAAGAAAAGAGTAGCATTGAAACTTAAAACGAACAGAGATTATTACGCATATGAGGGGCTCTAAAAATACTTTACCATAAAGAGTGAGGTATTTGGAGGAGATAAATACCTCGCTCTTTATGCTATAATATTTTTAATATTTTCAACTATTTATTCTACGGCCTTTCTGATTCAGGGGTCATTCTTAAAGAATTGGGACAAAACTTACGATTTAGTGTAAAGAACGAGGTATTAACGAGGGTACAAACCCCCCTCATATACATAATAAAAATTAAAGAATATGAAAGTTTGTTACGTAAGTTAATTTTAAAGTTACGTATATTTTTTGCTAATAAAAAAAATCGTTAAAAACTAAAATTAATAGTTGCCTTTTTATGTAACCGAAAAATTGCATGGCAACTAGGCCTCCTTCCCCATCCCTTATTTCTCAAAATCATCTGATCAAAACTAAGGGAAAGCCATTTAGCCAAAAAAGGAAGTAATATGCAAATTTCATTTTAATAATTTACATGTGGAAAGTCAAAATCAAACATGCATTAATTCAAAAACGTTCAGAAGTTACATAAAAAAACTAGTTTTTTTTAACTGAAAGTAAGGAGCGACATTAAATCTTAAAACGAATAGAAATTACTCCGTTTATGAAATGGATTGTCCCCTCCGCAATCCCTCGCTCTTTACGCTAAAGTTTGACTCTTTGCCACAATTCTGCTTTTTAGAACAATTAAAAGCTTTAGCGTAAAGAGCGAGGGATTGCGGAGGGGACAATCCATTTCATATACGGAGTAATTCTGTTCGTTTTAAGTTTTAATGTCGCTCCTTACTTTCTGTTAAAGAAAGCAGTTTTTTTTATGTAATTTTTAGATACAGAGCGTAGACTAGAAAAATGTACTCGCTTCCAGAGTTTGATCACTACAATTATTATTTTGGGAAGTTTTAATTCTTCTTTTGATGTATAAGAATTAAAAGTTTGATTTCTAATGAAGTGCAAAGACTCATAGTCTCATGATAATTTCCTATATTTTCTATTTATTTACTTTATTTGATAATTTCCTGTTCTTTTGACTTCTGTCATCAGCCCATGGTGCTTTACTTGGAAGAAGGGAACACAATTGAGAACATAATTGGATATATCCTAATGCAGATCATGCTATCATTAGGAGGTGAGGGGGGGACCAGTTTCGGAAGTTCAGATTCTCATTTAAATAAATACATGGAAGCTTTAATAGTTTTTTTTTTTTGTAGAATGAACTGAGGTTTACTTAATTTGTCTTTTTTACTTACAGTGTTATATTAAACACTTTATTAGAAAAAAACGCAGGATTGGATATGTTCGAATTCTTGTATGTATTGTGTTCAATTAGATGTACTGTATTCGAATAGCCAAATAGTTACTATATTTTAATAATCATTATAATGATTATATATTATAATAATAATTATAATAATTTATATTTTCATAAACTGTATCATGAATTTATCTGTACACCTCGAAGGAAAAAAAAAACATTGAAAAAATGAATGTAACATTTTAACTTTTCAAAAGACTGGTTTAGAAGGAAAATTTAATTAGTTTGTGGAATTAGGGAAGTTTTTGGTTTAATAAATTGTATGTATATTGTTCAGTTACTTTTTGTTTTTGCACAGATTAGTGCAGTGGAGTTTTTGCAGTATGCATTTTTGTGCCGTGCAGTTTAGTGTATTTTTTAGTCTAGTATACTGCACTAGTTCAGTATTAGAATGTATTGCAAGTAATAATTCTCTGGATTTGCACAAAGCAATCAGATTCAACTATTTACAACCCATTCATTATATCCCAACAATCATAAAACGAGGCGTAAAAGTAGCTAAACAACCATACTGAATAATTGGCTATAATAATAATAATAATTGGCATTATAATAATCATTATAATGATTATATATTATAATAATAATTATAATAATTTACATTTTCATAAACTGTATCATGAATTTATCTGTACACCTCGAAGAAAAAAAAAAATATTGGAAAAAATGAATGTAATATTTTAACTTTTCAAAAGACTGGTTTACAAGGAAGATTCAATTAGTTTTTGGAATTAGGGAAGTTTTTTGTTTAGTAAATTGTATGTATATTGTTCAGTTATTTTTGTTTTTGAACAGTTTAGTGCAGTGAAGTTTTTGCAGTATGCATTTTTGTGCCGTGCAGTTTAGTGTATTTTTTAGTCTAGTATATTGCACTATTTCAGTATTAGCATGTATTGCAAGTAATAATTCTCTGGATTTGCACAAAGCAATCAGATTCAACTATTTACAACCCATTCATTACATCTCAACAATCATAAAATGAGGCGTAAGAGTAGCTAAACAAATTGATAGCATCTATGTAGCAGGAATCAGATTTTAATACTTTTAAGTATTTCATGATTCAAATTGATAATTTGAAAGAGATTTATTGTTTTTACTTCATACCTTATCTTGAGCATGCTTATGTTGCATAATCAAAATATCTAAAGGTTGATAATACTTAAACCAGTTGCTTGGATAATGTCTTCCTTTTATCGCGCACAATATGTTGAGCCGTTTTAATATTTTAGGCATTCTATAGATTTTAACAGTAATTTAGTTAAATGTCTGAATGTCTTCGTTGAGTCGAATTTCTCTCAGCGAAGATGTTCGGTTGAGTAGCTTCATGATGGAACTGGTTAAGAGAACAGTCAATAGTCTTTGACATGAGATGAGCTCTACGTCAAGTCCAATATTCATACATCATATATCCATTTTAAATCTCCAAGACTCATGCAAGTTTTAATAAATATCTACTATGTCATTCGCTAATTGGAACATCTAGAAGTAGCCTGAGATAAGCACAATGGGATTATAAAATAATAAAATTGAGGGCAGAAGAATGATTATCAGAAACGTTACTCCCATTTACCTGGGACGGAGGGAAGGGGGTTGGTAAGGAGAAAAGTGGTAGATGCAAAACATTATGGATCTTGACACTGCAGCAGAATTTGAAGGGTAGCTTGCTCTGTGACTTTATTGTAATCCACTGAAGATGACTAATTGTGCTATGTTTGATTCTAACATATTGCAGAGTTTATTATAACCCTCAATTCTCTGACAAAGACGCCCGGGCTTTAAGAATCATACTAAATATTGTAGTGTAATTAAATATTGTTGGTTTATTATGATTTTTTCAGTGATCTAGTCTCCAGATTACTGGCCTGTAAAACGTTTCCCTTATTGTTGTTTGAGCCTGAAGTATTATAAATATGGAAGGATGATGGTTAAAGTTTAAGCCACTTTCTAGTCGCCTCTGTTTATCTTACCTTAGACCCTAGCCCCTCCTCTGCCTCCAGGGACACATGGGCAATCAATGAAGAACCTCCAATCATCTTTTAGGTGAACAGTAGTGTTGATGTCTTCCCACTCATGTGATACGCTATGTGAATCGTATGTCTGGCTTGGTCATATGTCCGTAGAAGTGTATTTTTCACCCTCTCATGTTGTTTTGTTCCTTTAGGTTACCACTGAAGCTGGTGTGTGAATTGCATTTCCCAGGCTCCATTGCCTGATAACATCAGATACTTTTATCTCGCTTGTGTATTGGCAAATTTCGGTGTTTACTGAAATGTGTGTAATCTGTTTTTTTTTTTGTTTTTTTTTGTTTTTTTTTTTTTTTTGCTTTGTAGCGAAACTACTTCTCATTAAGTTTCCTTTATGTACATTTTTATATTCATTTTCAGGTTCTGTCCAGAATGTCGACTGAAGGTCAACCGGGCTTATAGTTTGCTTATGGGTGAAGTTGATCCAAGTGAGGAAAAGGGCTATAAGCCCGTTTTGTATGCTGGTTTGAAGTGTTGCCCCAATGAGAAGCATGTTCATGTTCAAATTGATAGTGATCTGATATCATTGTTAATTGGAAGAGCAGAACCTGAACTTCTTGGAAGGTAAAAAACTCTCTTACTTATTGTTGATCCTATATCTGATTTCTTCAATTTTGATTGAGGTAAATCATAATTTGTGGTCAATTGACTAAGGAATATCGCGTAGTGCACAAACGCTTATGGCTTTAACAAAAATATGTACAGAAAATTATAACATACAAAAAACAAGTAGACAATACTCTTAGACCACATTGTTTTTCAGCTTATAATTAAAATGTAAGAAAATTATTCAATAACGGCAAAGCTTTAAATTACAAAAATGAGAAAAAACTTTTGATGAAAAGTTTTACATGTTACTATGTTTTCACGTCAGTTAATAACAAATAAGATATCGTGACTCATACTGTCATGTCCTATTAAAGTTATCTGACTATTAGTGTTGAACAATTTGCCTGGTTGAGCCACTTTGCCAGTATACAATTCTGAAAAAGGCTTATGCCACTTTTGCCTCTCACTCACAAGTTCAATTTCAAGTTCCGTTTATTTCCTTCAAATAACAAAAACAATATTCCAAAGGGCTCAATGGTACGTTATTTGGAAAACGACATAAAATAAATAAATAATGTTAAAACTTGGCATAAATATACTAAACAACGTCTAAATATGAATCTATAAGGAAAATAAATCAACTCACCGACAGTCCCCGCGAAACAGCGACCCTACTATCACCTGACAAAAAAGAACAATTAAAAATTGTCTACGTCATCGAGGATCTAGCGCCAGCAAAAGAGACACCCCCCCCCCAAAAAAAAAAACAAACATAAAAAATAAAAATTGTTTAAAATTTACCTTTAATAAGAAACTTTTCATCTGTCTCTTAAAGGAGCCAAGTATTCGCGACTGCTGGATCTCAGCAGGATCTGCTGGGATCGTGCGTTCCACAGTCATGGCCAGACCGAAGTCTGAGCGAACCGAGGGAGTAGCCGGAATCATCACCTCCTTCCAGTTTCGAACTGTGTACAAATTTATTTCCCCTACTAGTTTAAGTAGTCCATAAAAACAACATGGGAGATCTCCATGGAAGTATTGATATGTCAACAAAAATAGAGATATAACATATTTATCTCTATCTTAAGGGGATCCATAGGAGTGTGTGTAGTCGATTAGAGAACTCTTGCCGTTTTCTTATGAAGATGTTTGACAGGAACAAGTACAGAAGGAAACGAAGATATTCACACAGACGAACAGTAACATATATAAGGGTAGATAAGAGAGAAATATAAAAGACGGAGGATAGGAAAAGCAAATAAACGCTTTAATTTTGGATGATTCCAAGTTCACGGAAATTTTCACTCTTATTACTTGAACATGCCACTTAAACAATAGATTTTTATTCAAAAGAACTCCCATGAATCGCACATATCGATACAGGGAGCGACTTATGGAGCCTCTTGGTGTAGGAAGCTCAGTATTTGTGGGCCAGCTCAAACCCGTACGAGAAAATTAATAAGAAGGTACGACTTTTTTTTACATTTATAGCTAGTTGATTAATGTTAAACCAATGGAGTATCTTCTCAGTCATTGCTTGAAGCTTTAGAATAAGGGATGATGTATCCAGAGCCGCAATACCTAGAGTAGTATCATCTGTGAATGCTACGAATTCTTCTTGACTATCAGATGCGAACGGTGACGTAGTCTGAGAGTAAAATTTATGACGCAATCCACAGTAAAAACTGGTAATCGGGGTGTTAAAAAGTCGGCAGAGGTCTTTCACATAGATGAGGAAGAGGGTTGGTCCAACAATATAACCTTGGAGTCCTCCATATTCAATTGGAACTTGTCTGTCTGTATCTCGCGTGGCGATAGATCTGTCAGTGAGGTATGAAGAGAACCAAGGCAATGCTTCCCTACGCACATTATGATGGGAAAGTTTACCAATGAGGATCTTGTGTGTAAGGCTGTTAAAAGCTTTCGTTTCACCAAGAAAAATGGCTGCAGGAATAAGATTAGAATGTAAAGATTGTCGCATAAACTAAAGAAGTGTATTACAAGCATCTTTTGTATAATACTTATGCGCGAAACCCAAACTGATGCTGCTGGAAAAAAAAATTGCTTCAAGAAATCTCACCAGACGTTTGAACATTGACCTTTCAAATATCTTAGAGAACAGTGACAAAAGAGAAATCGGCCTGTAGTTCCCAGGATCCTCACGGCCACCTCCTTTAAAAAGAGGTATCTCACGCGCCTACTCCTAGTTGAAATGACCTGTTAATCAAATGGCAAAGCGGGGTGATAATCGATGGAAGGGTATGTTTAATTACTTTAGCAGAAATTTGGTCAAAACCTGCTGAAGAATTTTTTAAAGACAGCACAATATTTCTAATTTCCTACACCTTAACCTCCCCAAGAACCATTGATTTCAAGCACGAGGGACCTAAGAACTGCTTCCAAGACTGTGGTAAAGAGGAATAAGAAACGCTATTGGCAGTTTTTTCCCTATCTCTGCAAAGGATGTGTTCATATGATGTCGAATTTGGCCTTTTTCTGTTACAAGTTGATCGTCTACAATGAGAGACTTAGGGAGACCTTCTGGTTTCATGGACGGCCGACTAACTTCCTTAATCACGTCCCACCTCTTCTTTATATTTTTACAGACATCAACAAATCTGTTTCTAAAATATACTGTTTTAGCTTTTGCGAATAATTGATTTCAGCATAATACGATACAGCTTAAATGCTTCTAACTTCTCATCACTTGCTCTATTTTTGTAGTCATTCCAAAGTTCCATGAAGATGTACCCAGATCTTCGTTCAGTCTATCCAGCTCCACTTGTGAGCAACATAATGTCAGTTTATCCTGGGGGACTAATCTTTGAGGATTTTGGAGAATTTGAAACAAGGCTGCAACTGATAAATGGTCGGAAGTGTCATAAAGCAGTACTTCTTTCTTAATGGAGTGTAGTAATAAAAAAAAATATTGTCAATTAATGGTGCTGACTGGTTTAAAATCTTTGTTGGTATGTTTATACAAGTAGCCAATCCAAACGAAATCAGTAAGGACAAGAGATCAGAAGCCTGCCGAGATAAGCATTCTGCTAGTTCAAGGTTAAAGTCACTCGTCAATACAACTTCAGATTTTTCAGTACAAACTTTTCTATGAACGTCTTCTAATGTTTCGAGAAATTCAGTCATATATCCAATTGGAGAACAATATACTTAGCCAGTCATTACTCTTTCCGTAGCGTTAATTGGGACTTCTATACAAAGTGACTCGAGCATCTTTTCATTATTTGCACATAGATAATGTTATAGTACGGCCAAAAATTTTTTTTAGATGTAAAATCCAAGTAAACCTTTTTGGGCCGTCTTGCGGTTAAGGAATATGGACATATAACCGGGAATATCCAAAAGCACCTGATTTTTCTCGCTCAAAAGTGTTTAACAGAGACCGATAATTGGAGGATATAAATCCCTTCACAATTATTGAATATCGTCAAACGATGATTTAGGCCATGAATTTAAGATGCACAATCGTAAATACATCACCCACCGACCTCTGGAGCCTCAAAATCTCTGTCCCTCCACACACATGCTATCAATAATATTCTCAAAATTCATATTGGGGGCTTTACCAACCGGATTATGTATGATTTCATTAAAATTAGCTCTCCTAAATTCATAATCATTTAATCTCCCTAGTGTAATGTCAGCGTTAATCCCAATGGAGAATTAGTCTCAACCATAATTACTTACCGATACAGGTGACAGAGTCATGCTGTAGTTGCGTGAACATCAGTGACGTCAATTGCTAAACATTCCGAAGTAAAAAGGCTATGACACGAACTTGATTATTTTGCTCTGAAACGAAAAAATTAACAAGCAAAATAGCACAGGAAGGTTTAAATAC